>NC_065536.1:29148103-29452478 GCF_932294415.1 Quercus robur | reverse complement strand
CAATTTCAACCCAGAAAAAGAATAATAATACAAACACAAAAAATTTGACCCAGTAAAAGAAATGACAAAAAGACAGTCCCTTTGAAGTTTGATCAGTTTCAGTAGACACCCACATCAATGAAACTTGCAGATGAAGAAAGAATATCACGTATATAGGAGTCTTAAGTGTCAGAGTCTCACCAGAGAGAATGAAAATATCCAAAGCTCATGAAGAAGGCGAAAGAACTCAGAGAGTGTCACTGTGTCAGTGTCTCTTACTCTCTTGCTGTCTTTTGTTGTCAATCCTAAGTCAATTCCTCAGACTAAAACAAATACATGACTTAATGAGGAAGAAAGGTAACGTGCACAAAGCGTTTTGGCGCGTTTGATAGAGTATCTTAAATATATATTTTTTTGTTTAAAAACAACATTACACGGATACTTATATACTTTTTTACTTATATATATTTTAAAAAATTATAAACAATATTTCTCAATCTCTTCTACTAAATGGGTCATTAGACTCTCTCTCATTCATTTATATTTGTAAATGTTTTTTTTTTTTTTTTATAAGGATGGTATATATAATTGAATTGCTTAGAAATTTGGTGCTTGTGTGACCAATCAAGAGAAAAAGTTACCCTGGCTTCTTGTGGAAATTTGCTACTTTTTTTTTTTTCTAAATAAAGTTCCTTGTCTTCCCATAAAATTAAAAAAAAAAAAAAAAAAATAGAAGAAGAAGAAGAAGAAGAAGAGAAAGAGAAAGGAAAAAGGAATAAGGAAAAAAGAGAAAAAGAAAAAGTTATTCCTATGAGTGAAAAGTAAAAATATTAGAGCATTCAAATTGGTTTTTGTATTTTCTCAAAAAAAAAGTCCGTGTAAAAATATTTGTTTATTATAATATAAGAACCTACTTTCTTTTAATATTTGCAAATATTTTAATTTTAATGATTGTATATATGATTGAATCGATTGGAAATCTGTTGCTTGGTGTGACCAATCAAGAGAAAAAAAAAAAAAGTTACCCTGGTTGCTTGTGGAAATTTGCTGTTTTTTTTTTCCTTAATGAAGTTCTTTGTCTTCCCATAAAAAAAAAAGGGGGAAATAAAGAGAGAAAAAGTTACTCTGCGGCTTCAAAAAAGAAAAAGTTTCTCTTAATTACAACCAAAAAAAGAAAAGAAAAAGAGAAACAGAAAAAGTTATTCCTAAGAGTGAAAACTAAAAATATTAGAACATTCAAATTGGTTCTTGTATTTCTAAAAAAAAAAAAAACTCAGTTCATATAAAAATATTTGTTTATTATAATATAAGAACCTAATTTTTTAATATTTGTAAATATTTTAATTTTAAAGATTGTATATATAATTGAATCGCTTGGAAATTTGCTGCTTTGTGTGACCAATCAAGAGAAAAAGTTGCCCTGGTACTTAACGAAGTTCTATATCTTTCCATCAAAAAAAAAAAAATGAAAAAAAAAGAGAAAAAGAAAAAGTTATCTATAGAGAGTGGAAACTAAAAATATTAAAGCATTCAGATCAGTTATTGTATCTTCTAAAAAAAAAAAAATCGAATCATGTAAAAGTATTTGTTTATTATAATATAAGAAGCTACTTTCTTTTTATTTTACATAACTACTTTTCAAAAATACTCATATCAGATTATTTATTTTTAACTCAATTTTATTAAAATATCAATTTTTCTTAATTTTTTTAATTGTTTCTCTTTTTTTACACAACAACTCCTATCTATTCTCTTTTTTTAGAATAAAAAATTAAATGCAAAATGAATAGTACTAGTATAAATTTACACGATTGCTACAGTAATTTTACAAATTTACACATTTTTAACTTAACTAATATAGATAATTTTGGGAATTAGATATATAAAATTAAACATTTTTTTTTTCTAATTTTCATCGGCTGATACAAAGTTCTTATAGTACTCAACTTGTCAATAATTGGTAGGGACATTGGGACACACCTAAAGTGTATATTTTTATACAAGATAGAATTTCTACTCTAGCCTAAAGTGTATATGTGTATGAAGATCTTTCCTGAAAACTTGATCTCCGGTCCTTGCTCCCCACACTCTACAAGTACTTATACTTATGAAGTGACCATCGCATCAAAGATATGCGATAGTTATATATATATATATATATATATATTAGAAATATATATATTAGAAGAATTTAACTTTGTAATTTGTTGAAACTTTTATGGACAAATCACTTTTCGTCAACCAGTAAAACAATAGCACAAATAAATCATAAATTAATGAATGGGTGTGAGAATATATTTGTCCTTCGTCGTGTTGCTCAACTTTCTTTCTTGTCGATTGATTAATAGCTTTTTCTGAAGTGTCCGTACAAGTGGGTGGGTCATGGACTCATGGGTGGTTCACGAGCAGAGAATAAAGACTAAAGAGTCATGCTAAGACTACAAAAGCAATTATGGATGACTTGAGTGAAGGAGCAATCAATTGTGACCACGTCAGATGACCTCTAGAGAATGAGCCAAGCTTGCGTTGACACGTCACTTGCTCATGGTCAATTTCTCATCTGGAAGAAAGAGTGTAATGGATAATCAACATAACTACTCTTCCTTAAACATATAGACAAGGATAAGTCTTTTAGGCAACAGTGTAAAAAGATACCTAAGCGAATAGGTGATGATTACAAAAGCAATATTGAAGAGTGTTAAATACGAGTAATGCAATTGAGATAATAAAGGGGTTCGTTTGGTATGGTCCTTTGGTACGGTTGTTTGGATAATATTTTTCAGTTTCTAAATAAATATATATTTATTTTTTTATATTTTTATACTCACACGTATTTAAAAAAAATATAAACAACATTATTAGAACAACGTTACCAAACAGCCTCAAAATATCCATAACAATATCACAAATATTCTAAAATTAGCATATCAATTCACACATGAGTTTATCACGTACAATTTTCAGTTTAATTTTTATTTAGTAATATAACATACTAATTTGAAAATATTATAAAATTATTGCCACTTTTTGTTGTGTCCGTTATTAATCTTCAAAAGATTATATAAATATATTGAAGGCAAATGATCATACATACTTTTTTTTTTTTTTTTTTTTTTTTTAATCTGGTGATCATACATACTAAATATATAAAATACAAACAAATTCTTTGGACTGAAACAAATTGGGTAAAACAAAATTATGAATAAAAATTGCCAAACATAAATATGAAAAAGTTGCAAAGCAATTAAAAATTTTAAAATAGAAAGAAAATTAAAATAAACACAATATCTTTAACTCGTAGAACATTTTCATTGGCAACCCACTTAAAACATGACTGCCAAAACCCCAAAATATATATATATATATATATATATATATATATATCCGTCAGAAAAACTGAAAAATATTTGAAAAAAAAAAAAAACAAATAAACAGAAAAACAAATGAGAAAACATTCACTAGGAAGGGACTATATAATCAGATGGCATTTTGGCAGCTTTTGCAGGAACAAAGATAGAGCAACTGCAAATATATAGAAAATAAAATAGTAGGCATTTTAATTCCAATGGAATCATAATTGAGAGTAAACTTAAATAGCCAATTGGGCTTGATAGGAAAAGGAAGAGTAAAGTAACATATAGAATTTAAGAATGGCTAAATTAATGGTGAATTGGATTTGAGAAATACTATATATACAACATTTTCACAACAATCTTAAATTGCAAGTTATTATTAGTTACTAGTATATAACCCATGTAAACACATAAATGCATTTAAAATTAAACATAATTTTTATTATAAAAATATGAATAATTAGTAAAATTATTAAAAAAAAAATAGTATATAACACATGTATACATGTATACATATGGTTTGCCAACAATACAAATTAGAGTTCTAAATACATAAAATCCTAAGACTTTAGAACCTAACAAGGTAAAACAAAATTATGAAAAGAAATTGCCAGAATATGAAAAAGTAGCAAAGCAATTAAAAATTTTAAAATAGAAAGAAAATTAAAATAAACACAATATCCTTAACTTGTAGAACATTTTCATTGGCAACCCACTTAAAACATGACTGCCAAAACCCCCAAAAAAAAAAAAAATCGTCAGAAAAACTGAAAAATATTATAAAAAAAAAAAAAAAAACAAATAAGCAAGCAAACAAATGAGAAAACATTCACTAGGAAGGGACTATATAATCAAATGGCATTTTGGCAGCTTTTGCAGGAACAAAGATAGAGCAACTGCAAATATATAGAAAATAAAAATAGTAGGCATTTTAATTCCAATGGAATCATTATTGAGAGTTTAAACTTAAAATAGCCAATTGAGCTTGATAGGGAAAGGAAGACTAAAGTAAAATACAGAATTTAGGGATGGCTAAATTAATGGTGAATTGGATTTGAGAAATACTATATACACATCATTTTCACAACAATTTTAAATTGCAAGTTATTATTAGTTACTAGTATATAACCCATGCAAACGCATAAATGTATTTAAAATTAAACATAATTTTTATTATAAAAAAAAATATATATTAAGCCACTTAAAACTATAAATTAACTATATAGTGCTTACATATATATTGGACTAAGCAATGACAGAATATAGTGTGAAAGTTTTATTATATTAAAAGATAAATATTAAATTTATTTTTAACTTCTTGAAATTTTTTACAATAAAATTTTAGTTAGAGTGTAATTGTAAATTTCTTGAAACCTAAATATATAATAATTAAAATATCCAAATAATTAATAAGATATATATAGAGAGAGAGAGAATTTTAGTCAGTACTTTTGAGAATACTAAATATTTTAGATGGTACTTGGTAAGTTTTATTGCTCAATTTTTTTTTTTTTTTTTTTTTTTTTTATGGGTACTACTGCTCAACTTTCTTTAGTGAAGAATAGCCTTTCCAAAGTGCCCGTACAGTGGGTGGGTCATAGAGATTAGAGACATTATAATCATGGAGGGTTCTCAACCAGAGAATAAATCCTGTACAAAAGCAATTATGGATGACATAAGTGAAGAGCCAATCAAGTGTGACCACGTCAGATGATCTTGAGACTGTGCTATGTGTGCATTGACACTAGGGATGATAATTTGTGTTTGCGTATTGGGTTTGTATTGATAATTTGTGTTTGCGTATTGGGTTTGTATTGTGTAAACTCATGAGTATTTGGCGATAAGTGTCAACACTAAACCGACATATTTATTAAACGGGTTAAGATTCCTCAACCCTAACATGAACCATTTATTAAACAAGTCTGTCGTGTCAACATGTTTATCAGATTTTATCAAAATGAAAAAAAAAAAAATTATGAAAAAACAAACAAATCCAATATTTTTAATATAAAATTTAGAACTAACGAGTAACTACATCACAAATAATCATTCAAAACTAAAGCATATCCCAATATCACAAATAATCAATCACAATATGTCAAAAAAAAATAAACCACAACAACTAATAAGTTTATAAACCTAAAGTTTGAAGGGTATATTGGTAAAATGTCATTTAATTAAACGGGTCAGATGGGTCATATTGGTTCTATGTGTTCAACACAAACCCAACCTGTTTATTAAACAAGTCAACTGTGTCAACTCGAATATGACACAAACCCGTTAAGCCTTAACCCATAACTTGCTAATTTTGTATTGTGTTGTGTCGGGTTCGCAAATCATGTCCAATTTTACCACCCCTAGTTGACACGTCACATGCTCTCATGGTCAATTTCTCATGTGGAAATAGAGGGTATTGGCTAATCAACATAGGATAGTATTAACAAGCACCTTACGACATAGTTTTAAAAACCGAACTAGACCGGCTGGTTCAACCGAGAATTGGGAGCCAGTCCGGTCTAGTTAGAACCCCCAAAACCGGTCAACAACCGAGGTTGAATCGGAAATTTTTAAAAAAGCGGTTCGATACCCGGTTCGGTTTTTAAAACCATGCCTTACGGTGCCCGTTAAGAAACAATTTTATGTCAATAAAGTTAAGTTAGTTAACTTTTTGTCAAAATTTTGACCAATCTTATATGGTGTAGAGCCATTAAAGTCAACTTTTTGAGTTTCACTTGTCACTTTAGTATTATTTTTAGTCATTTCATCAATTTATACCAATTTATTATTAAATAGACTTCACAATATATCATCCTTAACAGACACCTTGCGGTGCCCGTTAATATTTCCCATCAACATAAGTAAAATGTTAGAGAATTCATGTGAGATGATTACTCTTCCCCAAACAGATAGTCAAGAATAAGTCTTTTAGGCACATGTAAAAAGATACATAAGACAATTCATGATGATTTATAAAAGCAATATTTTAGGCTTTTTAGCCCAACTTGCTGGACATTGATTCAGGGGACTCAGAAGAGTGTTAAGAAAAATATTAGGGTCCCAAATTCTGTCATAATTTTTGCTATATCTTATTCATGTGGCAAGTCATGAGTGGTGAAGCAAAAGTGGTGGGTCCACAACTCTACCACTCATGATTTGCCACGTGAGCAAGTTAGGACAAAAATTACGGTTCTAACATTACTCGAATATTACATACTAGTGATGCTAGTAAAACAATAAAAAACGACGAAAATATCATAAACATTTCAAAATTAGCACGTCAACTTACATTACATATGGGTCTACCATAATTTTCAATTTAATTTTAATTTAATAATATAACATGCTAATAGCATTACTTTTCAGCAAATTATACAAACACATTGAAGACAAATGATTATACGACTAAAAATATAAAAGACAAACAAATTCTTCAAACTGAAAAAGTTTTGGAAAAAATAAAAATAAAAACAAAGAAAGGAGAACACCCACTCAAAAGGGACTATATAACTCAAATGGCATTTTGGAAGCTTTTGCAGAAGCAAAGATAGAGCAATTGCAAATATGTATGTATAGAAAATAAAAATTTGTAGGCTTTTTAATGTTGGGTGAAGGGGTAAAAATTAGCATGACGAACCTTCACTATGTTAGGCTTGACGGATTCTAGCCCATAGGCCGGCAATGGGTGAGCCCAGGGTATAGCATGACTTAGAAGACTTGTTACACACGCTTGAATTCTAGTAGAATCCCAAAGGAAATAGGAATCCTAGTACAAGAAGAATTCCGGAAGATACGCGCATTAAGGAGAAACCCTCTTTACAAGGAAATGTCTTGTCTATCACGTTTGGGATTATTCAAGTGGATTCCTATAAGGAAAAGACTTCTACATCAAGGAAGAAAGGCCAACCTTCTACTACTACTATAAAAGCCCCAATACCCTCACAAATCAAGGTAGGCATAATTAATCCCTCTCTAGCACTCTAGAGTTGAGAATAGTTCTAACTTGACCTTCGGAGGGCATTTGGCCGGCACCACACTGGTGCTCTCTGTTAGGTCACTTCTTTCTTCTTGCAGGTCACTAGTTCAAGCGTGCAAGGATCGTGTAGCTTACTGGTGATTTTACAGCATCATCAGTTGGCGCCATCTGTGGGAAGACGGTTGAAGTTTAGCCATACTATCACTTCCCTGACATAAGAGTTGCATGGTACTCACTCGCTCGATGGCTACCACTAACAATGCTCAAGGAGATGAGCTGCCAAGACCTACTGCATTAGAGAGGCAGGTCCAAACTCTCATGGCAGTAGTAGAACGTCTCACAAAACAGAACCATGATCTGGAGGAGCAGCTATGCCAAAGTGACGTATGACATAACGTTCAGGAGGAAAACCAAGAAGGAACCAGTGCCGAACAAAGGGACCAAGAGAAGCCAAAGGGCAGTAACGCCCCAAGCAGACCAGAGCGGCAAAACATGAGCTTTCCGTCTCTCATGGATTCGGCCCCTCCACCGATTATCGCAGAGATGCAGGTGATGAAGGAGTAAATGGAGGTCATGATGAATGCCCTCAAAGGACGAGTATCCAATGATCTTGATGACCTAGTAAACAAAACTGACTCACCGTTCACTACCTCCGTCAACTCATTCCCCCTGCCACAGAAATTCCGCATACCCCAGATTGAAAGCTACGACGGGGTCAAGGATCCCCTTGATCATCTAGAGACTTTCAAAACCCTAATGCACCTTTAAGGGGTACCAGACGAGATCATGTGTAAGGCATTCTCGATGATGCTAAAAGGCCCTGCGAGGGTTTGGTTCAGTAGATTGACACCGAGCTCCATCAATACTTTCAAGGAGTTGAGCGCCCAGTTCACCTCGCACTTCATTGGGGGACATAGGTACAAAAGGTCCACCGCGTGCTTAATGAGCATCAAGCAGCGATAAGACGAGATGCTGTGGTCCTACATAACTCGTTTCAACAAGGAGGCCTTGTCAATTGCTGAAGCGGACGACAAGATACACGTAGCTGCATTCACTAACGGGTTGCGGAAGGGTAAGTTTTTGTTTTATTTATACAAGAATGACCCAAAGACCATGTCGGACATACTCTATAGAGCCATCAAATACATGAACACAGAACATGCATTGCTAGCCCGCGAGGAGAAGCCTAGGAAGAGGGAGAGACAAGAGGACACACGACAGGATAGGGGGCAAAAGGTGGCTAGAACCGGAGATCAACGAGATGAAAGGCGCCCTAGACCCCCCACTGGAAAGTTCACCAACTTCACCCCATTAACTGCTCCGATAGATCAAGTCTTAATGCAGATCAAAGATGAAGGAGCACTAACGTTCCCCGGTAAACTAACGGGAGATCCTAACAAAAGGCCAAGGGACAAGTATTGTCGCTTTCACCGTGACCACGGGCATGACACAGCCAACTGCTACGATCTGAAACAGTAGATTGAGGACCTTATTAGACAAGGGAAGCTACAGAGGTTCGTCAGCAAGGAAAGAATCGATCCGCCCCAGGAACAGGCCCCACGAAGGGAGAACGAGTGCCCTAGACCACCTACAGGGGACATAAGAATGATCGTAGGGGCACAACAGTAGCTGGATCTTCCAAAATAGCCCGCAAAACTTACCTCAGAATGGTCCATAACGTCCAACCTACAAGATCTGTACCTAAGATGCCACGAATAGATAACCCCGTTATCAGATTTTCAGAGGATGATACTCGGAGACTTCACCATCCTCATGATGACGCACTTGTAGTCAGCTTACAAATAGGGGATTATAACATGCATCGGGTCCTCGTCGATAACGGCAGCTCAGTGGACATCCTATACTACCCGGCATTCCAGCAAATAAGGATTGACTGGAACGGTTAACCCCAATGAATGCCCCACTCGTGGGATTTGGGGGAACAAAGGTGTTCCCCTTGGGTACAATAACGCTATCTGTGACGGCAGGTGACTATCCTCAACAGATCACTAAGAAGGTAACGTTTCTCGTAGTCGACTGCTCGTTCGCCTACAATGCCATTCTTGGACGACCCACTCTCAATTCCTGGAAGGCGGTGACTTCAACATACACTTGTTGATTAAATTCCCGACGGAGTATGGGGTGGGAGAACTGCGAGGAAATCAAATAGCAGCATGAGAATGCTATATTGCCATGTTGGAAATGGAGGATCAACAGCAAACGATGTGTATCAGAGAGCAACGAGCACTAGCAGAGCTGGTTGAAGAGCTGGAAGAGGTGAGACTTGATGACACACGGCCAGAACGGACAACTAAAATTGGCACACTAGCTAGTTGGCCGGTGCGCCAAACGCTCATGACTTTCCTTAAAGATAACCAAGATGTGTTCGCATGGAGTCATGAAGACATGCCAAGAATCAATCCCTTAGTCGTGGTCCACAAGTTAAATGTGTCGCCCTCATTCCCTCCAATCCGACAAAAGAAACGAGTCTTCGCCCAAGAGCGAGATAAGGCCATAGCTAAGGAAGTTCGAAAGTTACTGGAGGCAGGTTTCATTCAGGAAGTATATTACCCCGACTGGTTGGCAAACGTCGTCATGGTTAAAAAGGCCAACGGAAACTGGAGGATGTGTGTAGATTTCATGGACCTCAACAAGGCTTTTTAACCATGACTTCACGGACCATAATGGAGTTAGAACCACTAAGGACAGTTAAGGAGGTCCAAAGTTTGAACGGAAAGATTGCAGCCCTAAATAGGTTTGTCTCAAGAGCGACGGACAGGTGTTTACCCTTCTTCCGCACTCTAAGGAAGTCATTCGAATGGACGGATGAATGCCAGACGGCATTCAACGACTTAAAGGCATATCTCTCATCTCCACCATTGCTCAGTCCATCTATGCTGGGAGAAGAGCTTTACCTATATTTAGCTGTTTCACAAGTTGCTGTAAGCGTAGCTTTGGTATGAGAGGAGGATGGATCCCAGAAACCAGTCTACTTTACTAGCCGAACACTCCGAGGGGCAGAAGAGAGGTACCCTCAAATGGAGAAGTTGGCTTTCGCGTTTATAATTGTGGCGCGAAGACTTAAGCCATACTTCTAAGCGCATACCATCATTGTCTTAACAGACAAGCCATTGAGAAAAGCCATGAGTAGCCCAGAAGCAGCAGGAAGGATGACTTTGTGGGCAGTAGAGCTGAGCGAGTTTGACATCCAATACCGCTCGCGGACGGCCGTAAAAGGGTAGGTAGTAGCTGACTTCATCACTGAATTCACTCTCGGAGACGGCCAAGTGGTGGAGGAGAAAAGACAGTGGAATATCTATACAGACAGATCTTCGAATAGACGAGCCGGAGGAGCCAGCATAGTGATCCAAACCCCAGAGGGAGATAAGATCCAATGTATGATCTGACTGGATTTCCCCACAACCAACAACGAGGTAGAATATGAAGCCTTGGTGGTAGGGCTAGACCTCGCAAAGGCTGCGGGTGCAGAAAACATAGTCATACATTGCGATTCACAGGTGGTAACAAGTCAAATCAATGAGGACTACGAGTGCAAGAACGATAGAATGAAGAGGTATCTAGAAGAAGTAAAATGCCGAATGGGCGACCTCGAAGTCAAATTCATTTAGATCCCGAGGGAAGAAAACGAATGTGCCAACCATCTAGCAAAAGCTGCATCAGCCGAGTTTATGCTTGTCCCCGAACAGGTATTATCATTCGTTCAACTCTCCTCACTTATCGATGACGGAATAAGTATGCAGGAAGTAGACTCCGAATGCAATTGGACTACGCCATTGATATCCTACCTAAAAATCGGTGTATTACCGGACGAGAAAGGCGCCACAAGAAAGTTGAAGGTCCAGGCATCACGATTTGTGCTGATGAAATACGTCTTATATAAAAGAGGTTTCTCTCGACCATACCTAAGGTGTTTAGGCCACGAGGAAGCAAATTACGTAATGAGAGAAGTACACGAGGGTATCTGCGGAAACCACTCAGGTGCGCGATCATTAGTACAAAAGTTGATCCGAGCAGGATACTACTGGCCTATAATGTTGAAGGATGCGCAAGCTTATGTCAAGTCCTGCGACAAGTGCCAGAGGTTCAGCAATTTCATCAAATAACCGTCCGAAGAACTAACCCCTATAATGGCACCCTGGCCGTTCGCACAATGGGGACTTGATATCATGGGCCCATTCCCGACGACGATCAGGTAGCTAAAATTTCTAGCAGTTGGCATAGATTACTTCACTTAGTGGGTAGAAGTGGAAGCCTTAGCCACCATCACGGAGAAGAATATCTGAAGTTTTGTCTGGAGGAATATCATATACAGGTACGGGATACCCAGAGTACTGGTCTCTGACAACGGTAAGCAATTCAACAACAGCGCGTTCAGATACTTCTGCTCGGAGCTAGGGATCAAGAATCACTACTCGTCGCCAACACACTTGCAGGCAAATGGGCAAGTTGAAGTCACGAACTGGTCCTTGCTCAAGATAATCAAGACCGGGCTCTAGGGGGCAAAGGGTATCTGGCCAGACGAACTACCGAGCGTCCTATGGGCATACCAGACCACGGCAAGAACACCCACTAGAGAGACACCATTTTGACTTGCATATGGAACTGAAGCTGTCATTCCTGCAAAAGTGAGGCTCACGAGCTACCGGGTGGAGAGCTACCACAAAGATAAGAACGAAGAGGCCATGCTCCTCCAGCTCGACCTAGTGGACGAAGTCAAAGCGGCAGCAGAGCAAAGATTGGCGAGTTATTAGAATCTCATGGCAAAACGCTACAACACCAAAGCGAGGCATAGGGACTTTCAGGTCGGTGATCTTATACTACAGAAAGTAATGGGTGTAGTTAGAGATCCTTCGCAAGGAAAGCTCGGCTCCAACTAGGAAGGACCTTGCAGGATCGCGTCATGGCAAAGGAAGGGCACCTACCACCTCGAGACGATGGACGGACAAAAGCTGCAGCACCCATGGAACACAGAGCGTCTACGGAAGTACTACCAGTAGAGATAATATGAAAAACAACGATTATCCCCAATTTCCCAGTTTATTTAATTTTAGCTACAATTACTAGTTTTCCTTTAATAATTTTTGCTACAATGTTTTGTGCTTTTTTAAGCCCAAGGGGGCAGGTACTTTTCCTACAAATGCATTTTCTTTTTAAAAGAGGAATTATTTAGACACTAACCGTGTTTTCTGCTTGAATTCTCACAAAGTCCACAAAGTGGATGGGTCGCCAATATGGTGAAAATATCTACAAAATCCACAAAGTGGATGGGTCGCCAATATGGTGAAAATATCTACAAAATCCACAAAGTGGACGGATCACCCATAGGGTTAAAATATTTAAAGTCCGCAAAGAGGGCGGATCACCCATAGGGTGAAAATATTTACAAAGTCCGTAAAGAGGACGGATCACCCATAGGTTGAAAATATTTACAAAGTCCCCAAAGAGGACGAATCACCCATAGGGTGAAAATATTTACAAAGTCCACAAAAGTGGACGGATCACCCATAGGGTTAAAATATTTAAAGTCCGCAAAGAGGACGGATCACCCATAGGGTGAAAATATTTACAAAGTCCGCAAAGAGGACGGATCACCTATAGGCTGAAAATATTTACAAAGTCTGTAAAGAGGACGGATCACCCATAGGTTGAAAATATTTACAAAGCCCACAGAGAGGACGGATCACCCATAGAATGAAAATATTTATAAAGTCCACAAAAGTGGACGGATCACCCATAGGTTGAAAATATTTACAAAGTCCGCAAGGAGGACAGATCACCCATAGGGTGAAAATATTTACAAAGTCCGCAAGGAGGACGGATCACCCATAGGGTGAAAATATTTACAAAGTCCACAAAAGTGGACGGATCACCCATAAGGTGAAAATATTTACAAAGTCCGCAAAGAGGACGGATCAACCTTAGGGAGAAAATATTTACGAAGTTCGCAAAAAGGACGGATCACCCATAGGGTGAAAATATTTACCAAGTCCACAAAATGGACGGATCATCCTAGACGGGCGGAATTCAAAGTAGACGGATGAAAATAAATCACGCTAAGTAGCCGAATCGTCCCTGACGAGAGAAAACTCCTTAAGTCAATAAAAATGGACGGTTAGAACAAAATCCACAAAATAGACGGGTAGTCCTTGACGAATAGCGTTTAATATACAAAATCCACTAGTTGGGTGACGACTAGCCCATAAAGTGGACGAATGACAACAAATTCTAATTGGATGGACACAAGCCCATCAATTTCAAGGATCACCCCGTTAGGTGAAAATTTCCAAGTCCACGATGAAGGACGAGATAGACTACCTAAATATTCAAGTAGGACAGGTCATCCAAAAACAAAAACCATACAAGTCCATAAAAATGGCCAGTTCTTCGTATAAGGAACAACTTGAAGAGGACGGATATTTATGCATCATTCAAATAATAAAGATTGATATAGCAAGCATAAAATTGTAAAGTAATGCAACATTGACAAATAAAACCCTCAGAAGGTAATTGTTTAATACACAAAATTAAGGACGGATCGTTCTCCAAAAAAAAAAAAAAAATCCAATCTACATTTTTGGGTCGGCATCTTGAACATTTTTTGCTAGAGCTGATTCTCCGTCGCCTTTAACTGCCTCCTCAGCAAAGAGGTTGTCTGTGTTCTCTAAGGCAACGGGCAAAGCAGACGTCTGGCCTGGGTTGTCAACATTTATCATTGACACATCCAGTTCAGGATAGACTTTCTTAACTTGATGGAGCACGTCATTAAAACCCTGAAGGAATGAGTCCCCCAGCTCGCCCAATAAAGTTCGGAATCACGGTATTCTCAGACCGCTACCTTCTTAGCCTGACGGAGCTTTTCCTTCAAGTCTTGGATTTCCTTTTCTTTGATCTCCAAGGCCTTCCCGCCTTATCCGTCTTTTGTTCAAGCTCTTTCCTTACCTGTTTTGAAAGGTCAAACTTCTTCTCCATCGTGGTCTTCCACTTGTTAAGTTGACCTAGCTCACCCTCCGTCTGCTCCGCCTTTGCTCGCATGCGTTCCAGGGCCACCTCACGGTTAAGGCACCAATCCATTAGGCCCTTCATCATGGCCAAGGACTGGAACAAACTAAGAGTGTTAGACAAAAACAAAGTAGAGTTGACGGGCGTAAACCGACGAACAAACATTACCTATGCAACAGCAAAGAGACCCATCTCCCCCATTGCTTCCGTCGAGTGATTGCCCAAATCCTCGTAATCCTCAGACGAAATTATAGATGAAAGCTTCTCTAGGGTAAATTTGGAGTAGTCACGAAGGAGAGGAGGAGGCTTCTCTTGACTTGTGGACGGGGCCTTCATTAGGCCTTTGCCTGACCCATGCTTAATTGGGGTGACGGTCTTCACACCCTCGGCCATCAACCCTATGACGGGTTCCAAAGAGACTTTCTGCTGCTTATGCGGACGATCAGATTTAGATAGGGGTTTCCTTTTTGTTGACGGAGCCGTCCCCTTAGGAACCACCTCGCCAGACTCTTTTCTTTTGGCAGCCTGTGATTTTATTAGTGCTCTCCTCTTAGCGTCGTCCATCTCTGTAAAGAAGGACGGGTAAAGTTATTAGCTGAAAGTTGAAGACCATTTATTCAAAATAGAGGTTGACAAACTTACGTCTGTAAATTTTTTCGTTATATCTAATGGCTTCCGGCGTGGGTTCAGGACCGTCACAATACCAATGGATGGTGTTTGGATTCACCAACTTCGCCCAAGTCCTTTCTTCTGACTTGGTATTTTGAAAAATCTTCTCAAGGAAACTAAACTCCTTAATACTAACTTGTGGATGCCGTCTACCTGCAGAAGAAATGGACGGTTAGAAGAAATGATCATAACTGAGCGAATATAAAAAGAATTTACAAATTCGGACGGATTCATACGAGACGAATGTAATACTCCCCAAGTTGTGTCGATGGGCATATACTCCGTCTCCCCTGGACGGCTCATCCACTCGTCACCCTCTAGGAAGAAGTAATGACTCTTCCAATCTCTATTTGAGTTGGGTGTTTCAAAAATGACCTTCAACAATGGGCTCCTACTAGCAAAACTATACATTCCCCTTGACCTGTCAATTTCGTCTGGACAGTAGTAATGAAGGAATTCACGCACCGTCAGCCTCTTAGCGCCGTCTGTCATAGCACCATAGAGAATCTCCATTGCTATGAAGAACCTCCAGGCATTTGGGGATATCTGGGTGATGGACAGACCCAAATACCTTAAAAGTTCTCTATGTAGGGTACTTAGAGGAAACCTAAGTCCCGCCTTCAGCATCTGCTCGTACACTCTGACACCTTCTACCCCCTTGTAATAACATTTCTCTGATACGTAGGGTAGACGGATTGGAATGTAGTCCGGAATTTGAAAGTTAGCCTTAAAAGTGCTGAAATGTTCTCCTTGATGATGGATGTGAATTTATGCATCGTCCACTCTGGTAGCATGATGAACTCCCTAAGTCCATCAGCACCAATGACAGATCCCAATGGTTGATCCTCGCCATCATTAGAAGTATCTTCTAGCTCAACCATCTCCATATCCTCATTTGTTGAGGACAAGGAAGAGGCGGACGGACTCCTCTCTTCGCCTGGACTCTCTAGGTCTTTATGACCGGACGGGTATACTTTCTCGTATTCCGCCCTGTCACAAACTACTGACTGATTACTTGACGCACTAAACATTGCCTACAATTGACGACAAAACCTAAGACTGACGGATCTAGGTGTGTTGACGGGTGTGTAGGTCTAGCAAAATGTAAGCACAAATGCAAGACTTGTAAAAAATAATAGTAATAATACTCACCGCTCTCTGAGTAACTAAAGGTCGACGGTTGTATAGTTGACAGGTATAGATGTTCGACGGAATGCTCTCTGACAAGGTTGACGATGGCGCTCTGACAATATGTTTTGGCTGAAAAGTGTAGAAATGAGGGAAGAGAAGTGTGTTATATATATGAGAAATGCACGGAAGACGAAGCGACGCTTCGATCCAGTACAAAGTCCAATCAAAAAGTGACACGTGGCATGCCTCATAAATGCTTGACAACCTGTCAACAAAAGATCGCAATTTGTGTTGTCCTCTCGGAGAACCGTCAACCCCAAATAATCTTAAACTGTCAACCCTAAATAATCTTGAACCGTCACCCCACTGGCCCGTCCGCCTAAATCATGACGGACCATAGGGTGAAGGGGGTAGCTGAAGGGGTAAAAATTTGCATGACGAACCTTCACTATGTTGGGCCTGACGGATCCTAGCCTATGGGCCGGCAATGGGTGAGCCCAGGGCATAGCATGACTTAGAATACTTGTTACACACGCTTGAATTCTGGTAGAATCCTAAAGAAAATAGGAATCCTAGTACAAGAAGAATTCCAGAAGATATGCGCATTAAGGAGAAACCCCCTCTATAAGGAAATGTCTTGTCCATCACGTTTGGGATTATTCAAGTGGATTCCTATAAGGAAAAGACTTCTACATCAAGGAAGAAAGGCCAACCTTCTACTACTACTATAAAAGCCCCAATACCCTCACAAATCAAGGTACACATAATTAATCCCTCTCTAGCACTCTAGAGTTGAGAATAGTTTTAACTTGACTTTCGGAGGGCATTTGGCCGGCACTACACCGGTGCTCTCTTTTAGGTCACTTCTTTCTTCTTGCAGGTCGCTAGTTCAAGCGTGCGAGGATCGTGTAGCTTACTGGTGATTTTACGGCATCATCATTGGGCATTGTGGAGATTAGTTGTGTTTAATCTAGATTATGACATGACTTGAAATAAAATTGCTTCAGATTTTAATGAGAGATTTTTTGAGGCTTAGTCTAAGGAGTAAAGGCTTGAGCTGATAGGCCCAAGCCGTAACCCATTGTGAATTATGTGCACAGGATAGAAAAACTGTTGTTTTGGAGATTAGGGTTTTGGTGTGTTGTTTTTTAGAGAGAAAATTGTACTCCCATATCTTGAATTTTTTTTCCCCGTGTTTAGTGAAATCTTGCAATTTTGTAGACGTCGGCAAATTGTCAAACCACGTAAATATCGCCTTATGTGATTTTTTTTTGGGCACATTTTTTTTCTTATTTTTGCATCTCACAGATCTAGGAATTTCATGTATATTCCCCTCATTTAATTCCAAATGGCAGCCATTATTGAAGGGTTTAAAGAGCAAACTGAGCTTGACACAGAAAAGGGTTTAAGGAGAACTAAATTAATGGTCAATTGGATTTAATTAATGGCAAAGTGAAAAAATAGGAAACAAGAGCTGATTAGTTGAGAGTTAGGAGGGCTGAAATTATTGGTGAATTGGAAATGATGGCTAATGGGTTTGATGGAGTAAATATAAAATATAAGGGGTTTAAATTAACATTTGATGGAGTAAAAGGGGAGTAAAAAACTAGGAGTAAATAAGAAGTTATTTATATTGATGGAGTAAATCAGAATTTTTTAATTTATTTTTATTTTATATATAGGTAGGATAAAATAGAATTTCAACTTATGGCATCTGCTCTATAATAATTACTTCTATTATTAGGCTAAGATATTAATTGGTTTTTGGTATGAGTAGGGTTCAAATCGAAGATCTTTTATTTGAAAATAAAAGATTTTATTAGTTAAGCTAATTGAAACCCTCAAGTAAATGGGAAGTTACAAGTGGAAAAATAGTCTAGAAAAAAAAATTACCTGTAAGTTGCACCTGTTAGGGAAACAAAGGTCTCATGCACTGGGCGTATGAGATATTTCTCGTTTTATACTTTCTTTCCTCAACCTCCAAAGTTAGGTAGGAAGTTAACTCTAAAACTTAGGCCAAAATGGGCTTTTACATATTTCTCATAAACTTTCCAACAAAATGCCCCATTTCTAAAACTAATTAGGGAAATGCCCCTATTTTGAAACTCGATTTTTGGAATATTGAGTTATAGCGAATGTGGATTTAGATTTTTTTTTTCTTTGCAACTCTAGTTCCATGAACTCAAGTATTTCACATGGAACTCAAGTTCCTTGAATGGAACTCGAGTTCTAGAAATTTTATTTTTATTTTTTAATTTTCAGTTTGCTATAACTCGATTGTCCAAAAATCGAGTTCCAAAACAAGGGCATTTCTCTAAATAGTTTCAGATATGGGACATTTTGCTGAAAAGTTTTGGCAAAATGGGCAAACGCCTATTTTCTCCCTAAAACTTAAAAGGAGTGCATGCTCTATATGTTAGGCCTGTCCTAGGGAGCTCATGAGTTATAATTTTGAAATCCCATTCCCATACTTTAATAATTCAAGCCTTAGCCTTGTTCAAACCAAACTACCGTTAAGTATGGTTGCTCATCTATGCCAAGTAATACCCTGATGGGCAATCAGGGAGTGAGGACTAAAATATGCTTACCCAACTCCAACTCTTAGGCCTAATGGGCAATCAGATTTAGAATCAATCCCCCATTGGATTTGGAGCTCACAAATTAGCATGGACTATGGATCCCTTTTTTATTTACTAAAGCTAAATTGAAAATCTTATGGACATAAAATAAAATAAAAATGAATGAAAAAATTCAAATGCATTATGTGAGTAGTTAATCAATGTGGTGGATCCTTTCTATGAAAGAGACTGTCACAAATTACCATTCTTTTTTTCTCAAATCTTATTATGATAATATATATTAGCATGAGATGAGATAGATAGTGAGATCCTTTACATGAACTTAGAAATGTGTTTATTGAGAGTAAACCATATTATGCTGCTATTCTTATGGATATCAAATCAAGGTCTGATCAAGAGAGACATTGTGCCTCAAGTTCTGAGACACTCTTTGTCTCCTTCAACTTATAAGTCTTATTTTTGCTACTTTGTTATATGCTTTGGATTGCCACTTGGAGGTAAGTTAACTACTTTGTCAACAAAATCAAAATGTAACTTGGTATACCATACCAATTTTTGTACTATCTTCTTTAAAATCTTGTGTTTTGGTGAATTGTTTAGTTCAGTTTTACTAATTCATGATTATTTTGTTATCAAGTGGCATACAAACAATAGTTATTTAGGTCCATATGGTTTGTACTTTGTCCTACTGGTGAAAGTATTTGTAAAAGCGGAGGGTGTCAAGAAACTCAAGATTAATACACTCTAAACTGGCACCAAGGCATGGGCTAGGAGCTGAGACTACTCTCCTTGCCTCTTTTAGCATAAAAAAATAATAAGAGCTAGATCAAGTTGGGTTTTGTTAGATTTGGTTCAGGTATAACTCAGATTGTTTGGAATCATCTGATAAAATTTAATAATCCTTTTTTACTCATTTTAATTTCAAAGAATATTAACTCTAACAAAAAAAAATTCAAAGAATATTGATAAACTTGTATATACATTAGAAATATAGAAAATATTGCTAGATTTTTGAAAAATTATTACTGTAATGCAAATCAATGAGATAGAAAAGCTGAATTCTTAACACATTGTGGGTGCGAATCATTTGAACTCTATAAGTCGCGTGTGCGTTACCTTCATGAGAACAATTTAGGTTACCAACATATATTTGTATTTTTTAAGCTATCCAATAATCCAAACCAATGAGGTAACGCTTTATACATGTTTTTTTGTTAATGACTAAATACTCTCACAATCAATATCCTTATTTTTATGGTTATATGGTTTTACCTTTTTAGCAGTTTTGACTTGATAGGTACTTTAATTATTCAAGTAAAACAACATTTACTAATTGAGTTAATTGAAATTTATGCAATAATCTAGATTTAAGATGTATAAATAAGATTATGATTTTTTTTTTCTCTCTCTTTCGGTCCACTAAAGGTTAATTTTTTTTTTAATAATTTAATAGTTGGGGCATGGGAGGGAGGATCTGAATCTTGAATGTCTCGGTTGGAAATACTAAGAAGTGTCAACTAGTTAAATTATCAATTTATTGACATACTTCACAATGTCTTTAAAATATATATATATATATATTGAGCTCATAACATTAATTCATGCCAAGAGAGAATAAACATTGAAAATTAAACCAAATATATCTCAAGTTATTGAGGAAGAATCTATAAAAATTTGATAGTTTATTTTTATATATTGCATGATGATCTACATCTTAGACAGAGTGAAAAACGCCATGACTAATATTGAACTCAACTAAAAAACCAATACTAGTACTGTATAACATTATTTTCTAGTATTATGTAATCTAGATGTAGGACATACTAAGTAATGGAGTAAGAACCATGATGAGCATGACGCAAAAGCATTGATCACATTATCACACGCCGTGCCTCATAATATAGTACTGTGACAAAAGGTTCGCATATTGGTCAAATAAGGTCGTTTCAGCCCTTAAATATGTCTTCTTCAAGTCGTATTCCTTTTGATTTTCAATAATTACAGTGCACTGTTCATGAATTCTCTTGATATCTTTCTCCAAAGAAGATTTTTTATTCAACAAGTCTTTCATATGTTGATCTTTTTTATTTTCTGT
Organism: Quercus robur; assembly: GCF_932294415.1. Lineage (NCBI taxonomy): Eukaryota > Viridiplantae > Streptophyta > Magnoliopsida > Fagales > Fagaceae > Quercus > Quercus robur. Next base: position 29,431,679 of record NC_065536.1, on the reverse strand, counting down.
TTTCTTTACGGCTTCTCGATTCCTCCTTTTTCTCTCTTCAATTTTTGCAGATGTTGCAGTCATGCTCTCCATAACAATGGTAACTGAAATTACAGCATAAATCTTATATTAGCAAACATACAATAACAACAGTGAACCATATAGAAAGAAAAGAAAGAATCAATTACACATAAATACAATAAAATTAATAACTCAAGTTAATAAAAATCATAAAGTAAATAGAACAAACAAATTAGAACTATAACTTACCTTGAAAGCCCGAAGTGAAAAACTTGATAATGATAATGGGTTTAGTAGTGAAAAACTTGTGAAACTTGAGAATAAGCTTACAATTGTATTAGTATTTATAGAGGACCCATTAGGTTTGTGTGTGTGTGTGTATGCAGTGCTGTTTTCCGAATCCATTTATGTAACGGAAAGCTTCACCCTTTGATGCTGTGATTGACACAGTGTTTCGCTGTGTTGGTGTCTTAACTCTTACGTCATTAGGATAAAAATTATTTATCTGTCCTAAAAATAAAATAAAATAGATTTTGGGTTAGGAAGTTGCACACGGTTTAGTTGTAAAAATTATCCTGTTGAAATTTAAGAGTATAGGCGGTAGGTTTTCTATAATATAATATATATATATATAGAAAACGCAAATCAGTTGGTATTGGTGAACTCTGTCTACATTTGTTCCACAACACTTTAATTATGTGCCGCTGAAGATTAAAACTAGTGAGACATCCTTTCTGTTTGAATCATTCCTAGTTGTTCCTTCCCTGCTCATCGTTTTAGGTCTTATTGCAATTATAAAATAGATCACCATAACATGATTGGTGTGTCCTCTTATTCCTAAGAGTGATGCTACAGGCACAAACTATTTTTTATAACATTTTTACAAATTGTTGATGTGGTCAATATCTTATTAATTTTCATCTAGGCCCACCATTAACATCACTTTTTCATTTACCAAGAACCACTTACCACATCAATAATTTGTACAATTATTTGTAAAAGCTTGAAGTTTCTTTAAGCTCAACTTTTTAGAAAGTTCATTATTTGTATGTTTAGACCCCTTTAACAGATTGTTTTACCTAATTTTTTAACCAAGTGATTACTTAAATTAATTTTCAGATCTAGGTTAAACACAAATAAATCATATCACACAAAGATGTGGAAAAGTAAATAACACCACGATATGATGACCCAGGAAAACCAATGAAACAAATCGTTTCAAGGTAAAAACTTGGGGAGGATTTCACGTAACTATCCTCAAGGTAAAGTAAATCCACTATAAAAGAATTGAAGCTTTTACAATCAGATTTAACCTTAAATCTATTGCTACCTCATGTAGTAACTTATTGACACAACCACGTGCAAGCTCCGAATTCACAGACTCCTTCTCTTCTAGGATTTACACCAACACAAGCCGACTTGCTTGTGACTTTGAGATCCCACTCAAAGGTTTCAGATCACTTTTAGTAATGATTTTGATGCAACAACTATGTTCTACCAACACTTGATTGTAATTTTGGCACCGATAGATTCTTGTGTAGTTAGAAGGTACAAAACCTCTCAGATCTCACAAAGAGTAACACACAAGTCTTCTCAAAAGTCTTCAAAACGTGGCTAGGGTTTCCCTTTTATATGTGGAGACGTTTAGATGAAACCCTAAACATTTTCGCAGGCTTGAGCATGTTTAAAATTCTGCAGAAAAAACTAGACTTACGATTTTCAATTAGTCTAGCCTAATTCTCGATCAGTCGAGCAAGGCAGAATTGCAGGTCCAGTTTTTTCTACAATCAGCTGGACTTGAACTTTGAAACAACCACTTTTAAGCATTGCCTAAAAACTTAGTCTAGACATGTTTTGTTCTCGGTTTGCCAACACAATACAAATGTGATTCTAAATATTTAAATCTAAATTTTTAGAACCTAACAATCTCCCCCCTTGGCAATCCGTGACAAAACACACATAAACAATGAAATGCTTAATATTAAATACCAGCCCAATTACAACATATTGCCCTAATACCATCCTTACACAACTACTAACTATTAGTTGTTAATATAGACAGCAGCTGTAAAAAGAATTAACTAGTAAATTCCTGAAACACTAAAAACAAACCATAAACGCATGTGTGGAAGATATAGTATAATAATCTAAGTAAATATCTGAATTTTAATTCACAAAACATATAAAGAAACAGTGAACACATCATCATCAATAATGAATAACCTCATCATCAATAACTATCATAACCAACAAAACATAACAATGTTTGTGAATCAGGAACATAAACACTAAACAAATATAAACAAAGAAAAAATAAACATAAAAACCAAAGAAAAAAAATACATCAAACTCCCCCTAAATATAATAAATCTACCCCCCCTACATACAAAAAGTCCTGAACTCTACTCTCCCTTTTTGTTACGAATTGCCAAAGGAAAAATCATTCCTCAAAGGGTGAAGGAGGTGGAAAGGCACTCTTAAACTCTGCAAAATCTGCTCGCAAAGATGCAACCTCTATTAACAACTCATCCAAAAGTTGTCCATGAGTAGCCTGTGTAGTCATGAAGGATTGCATCATAGCACAGAGTGATAAAGGAGGAGCAACCGTAGGATCAACATCCTCAGCACCACCAGAAGAATCCACAGTAGCAGTCGGATCCACAAACATCTCCTCAATAGCAGGCAGAGCACCAGAGGCAAGAGCTGTAGTAGAAGCTTCTCCTCATGATCTCTTAGACGTCCTAGTGCTTGGCTCAACACTCTTCATCTATGCCTGTTGCTATCTAAGATAGGTGGCTCCTATAGGGGCAATGATATGTACTAACTCTAAGGGAGGAAACTCTGACAATCTAAAAACCTTAAAATCCTAAATATAAACATAGGGAAGAACAACTTCTGACTCTTACTCTTACTCCTATAGGTATCAACAATGGTCTGAATAAACATGGAAGGAAAACTCATGGAACCATTAGTAACAAAAGCATAAAGGAAAGCACATCTATCTATAGGAATGGTATGAACATGTGAAATGGGATAGATGTTATGACAAGTGATCCTTAAATATAAAGAATTTAGCTCAGTGAATTCACAAGAATTTATTCTTGGTTCAGTACCCCAAGAAACAGGATGACCACAAAGAAGTGACATCATGTCATCAACAGCAGGAAACTCAGTGTATGGGTATGTGAGTTTACAAACTACGGGTACACCTAAAGCTTCAGAGATTGTTTGTTTAGAAATTGTAAACTCTTGACCTCTAATCCAGGAAGTCAAGTAATGACCACCCATGACCTCAGAACACATAGAGAGGTTAAAGTAAAACTCTCTAATCAAAGCTGCAAGAGGAGGATCAGACACCTCACATAAAGAAACCTAGTTCCTTGACACGAATTTCCTATGAATGGAAGGATCTAGCTCACTCAAAACTATTTCCCTTTCACCCTCGATAGACCTATACTTAGTTAAGGTCTCATATGTCTCCTCACATTTGGCAATCAGAAAATGCTCTCCATCATCTAGGGCTGAACTTGAAAAGGAAGACCCTGGGTTCCTATTTGCTCTAGTTTTGAACTTCCTACCAACCTTAGGAGCCATGACTAAGGATAGAAAAGAAAAGAAAAAATAAAAACCAAGGGCAGACTGCATTAAGAAGGGTTAGAGACAAGATAGCATGCAATTTGAAAAACTATATGATGCATGACATTTAAACTCATATGATGCATGCTCTAATGCTCTAAAATTTCTCAATTTTATCACAATCTTGAAAGTTGACAAAGGAAATTAAGAATTTTAGAAAATCCCCAATTTTGAAAAACCTAATTCTCAAAAATCCTTATATTGATTAATTGAAAAAAACAACAAGTATAAAACAAGTCATAATCACTTAATCTATCAATAACAGAAGCCAATTTTACTCAATTCTTCCCAATTTAACAAAATCCCCAATTTCTCAAGAACTTAGAACCCTAATTTCGAAAATTTTAATCAATCACAAAAATTTTGAATTTAAAGAATGTGAATCATGTTTATATGATGCATGAACAAAAACCTATGGTTCAGATTTGATCAAAAATCCCATAAATGTCAAAAACCCCCAAATTTTGAGAAATGCAAAAATCCCTAAAAATCAATGAAAAATGCATGAAAACATGTAATATGATGAAAAAGAAAGGTTAAAAGAGCCCTAAGTGTATGAAGAAAACCTTTGAATCTTTGACCAAGAAAACGACAAAAAAAAAAAGGGAGAAGGGATCGAGAGAGGAATCAAAGAGAAAGACAAAAACAGTGTTTGAAAAAGTCAAATTTTATTCTTATATGTTTTTGAAAATCAAAATCCGATTGATCAAGAGGAATCGGGCAAGAATCGAATTTCACATGAAAACAGGCTCAACTGATCGAAAGGAATTGGATAGGAATCGAAGGGACTCGAGACTTCGAATTAAAAAAACCTGTTTTTCTTCTTCACATTTCGATTGGTCGAAAAATAGACTCGATCGGTTGAATTCTAAAGGAACAGAAATTTGAAAAATTCTGGAAATTTTTTTCTGCAGAATCATTTGAAAATTTGTTTTTATGATATGCCATGTATGTTCATGACTTCAAATGATGTTCAAAACCAAACTTTTCTAAGTAAAATTCAAACTTTATCAAATTTCCTCAATCTTTTCTTTCCTCACTCCCCAAAATGCATTAAACACATCAAGAAGTTTAATTTTGGAAGGCCACAAAACTTAATACACAATCATATGTACCAAATTTAACAAAGTTCTACTTATGGTGTGTGCAACTAGTAAGTGTATGAGATACTCACAAGGTGATATGTAAACAGTAAATAAACACACTTTCTACATTATTCATCACATAAGTTTGAAAGTGACTATCACCTACTGAGTTACGTCATATAACTCCCATTTCTCCTAGAAAACACGCTTGCAACCATGCAATTATATATATATATATATATATATGTTAGGTTCTAAAGACTTAGGAACTAATGTATTTAGAACTCTAATGTGTATTGTTGGCAAACTATGATCAAAACAAGTTGTTTAGTCTTGTTAAGACTTGCTCAAAGTTGTGTATTTTATGTAAAGTTGGATTCAAGCCGATGCAGATTTATTAGAGCAATTAGGCTTGGTTCGATCGATCGAAGCTTAGGCTCGATCAATCAAAATTTGGGCAGAATGCATTTTTCTGTAGAATTCAAACTCAGCCCTAGTTCATTTAAAACGTTTAGGGTTTTATGTTTCTGCCCTAGGTATATAAGGCAAACCTTAGCCACGTTTTTCAGTTGCTCATATTGCTATTTGTGTAAATCTCTTGTGAGACCTGTGAAGAGCTTTCCTTTACACAAGCTTAGGATAATCAAGAAGAGAATCGTTCAAGAACTTGATGATCATTCAGTTGCTGCCATAGAAGTTTAAAGAAACACAAGCGGGTGTGCTTGTACTTGCTGGAGAATCTAAGAAAGAAAGAGTTCGTGGTCTCAGAGTTTGCACGTGATTGTGATAACCTACATTTTGGAATTTGGACTAAGTAATAACTTGGCTAATTAACTAGGTTAATCCAATTGTGTTTTTAAGGGGTCTAAAAACATACAAGTGGTATCAGAGCAAGTTGCTCTCTTGTTGTTGATCTTTTGATCACTGAGCTGATCCTTGACCCCTGCTGCCATGGAACACGAACACTTTCTTATTATTCCTCCTCACTTTGATGGGAATAATTATGCTTATTGGAAAGTAAGGATGAAAGCATTCCTGAAATAAATTGATGAGAGAGTCTGAAACTCCGTCGAATACGGATGGGAGAAGCCCACTACTTCTGTTAGTGAGTGGCAAACTTCTCAAAAAGAAGCAGCCGTGTTCAATAGAAAAACTATGAATGCTATCTTTAACGCTGTTTCTATGGAGGAATTTAAGAGAATCTTTAATGTTAAGGTTGCTCATACTGCTTGGAATATCCTCCAGACTGTGCATGAAGGCACAAAGGTTGTCAAAATCAATAAATTGCAGCAATTAACTTCTAAATTTGAAAGCATTAGGATGTCTAATGATGAATCTTTTGATGAATTCTATGCTAAACTTAATGATATTGTTAATTCTGCATATAACTTGGGTGAAATATATGATTAACCTAAAATTGTTAGGAAAATTCTTAGATCTTTGACTGAAAATTTTAGACCCAAAGTGACTGCCATCACTGAGAGCAAGGATGTGGACTCCATCCCTGTTGATGAACTTGTAGGATCTCTTCAATCCTATGAGTTGGACCTACCTAAGACTAGCAAATCCAAATCAGTGGCTCTAAAGTTAGTTGATGATGTTGATGTTGGTGAATTTGATGATGAGCTCTCTGCTACTAAGATTGCTTACCTTGCCAAGAACTTTAGGAATTTCCTTAGAAACAACAATAGAAGGGCAAGAGATAAGAACACTGCTAAACCTAGAAACTTTAGGAAGAATGATCCCGCTAAGGTTAACAACACTAATAAACCTAGAGAAAAAGTAGGTCAATCTTCAAATAATTCTATGAGTCCTCAGTGTTTTGGATGTCAAGGGTATGGTCACATGAAATCTGAATGTCCTACTTACTTGAAGTCTAAGGGTAAGGCTATGGTTGTAACCCTTAGTGATGGTGAATTTTCTGATGATGAGTCTGGTTGTGATGAGGATGGAAACTTCATTGCTTTCACTGTTATTGCTGTAGTAAATGAAAGTGTATCTGTTGAAGAGAACCCTTCTGATGGGGAACTCTCTGAGGATGCAGATCTTCAAGAAGCCTACAATAAACTTTGCAAAGTTGCTGCAAAGGATGCTATGAATGTTGAATTAGGCTTGAAGAAAATTGCATCTCTTGAGCTTGATAAGAAAAATTTGCTTGTTAAATTGTTTGATGCTACTGAAATTTTGAATAATGTGAAGACTGAGAACATGCTTTTGCTTGATAAAGTTAAGAATTTGGAACATGAGTTGATGCTAGAGAATAATCTAATAGGTCTGCTAGTTCCAAACTTGATCATATGCTTAGTGTTTAAAAGTCTTCTTCTGACAAAACTGGGTTAGGTTTTGTAGAAAGCATCAATGTGTCTGCACCCAATTCCACTATCTTTGTTCCTTCATCTTCTTCTAAATCCCCTGTAAGTGAGGTTGTGAGTGAGGTTGTCAAACCCTTAGAAATTACACCTCTTAGGAAGATTAGGGTTGATCTTAAAGAGTCCAAACCTAAGCAGTTTACCCTTTCTAAGGACAAGTCACAGATAAGCCTGCATGGGTTTGTCATTTTTGTGGAAAGTTTGGACACATTCGTCCAAACTGTTACAAGCTGCAAGCTGCTAGGAAAGCAAACAAACCAAAAGTACCTGTGCCTCAAGCACAAGATCCTATGGTACTCATTAGTGAATTGGTAAAGGTTATAAACCTTTATTCCAATCCTGGAGTTGGAAATCATTCCCATGTGAATAAGAACTCCAATGCTTGTGGTGCATCTAAAAAGTTTTAGATGCAAAAGGCTTAATCTAATTGAGTCCTTCTGACATGGTCCTTATGCTTCATTGCTATTCTTTGTGACCATTGTTCTTTGGTTTTTGTTTTCTTTATTTCTAGGATATACATTACATAACATTCATGCATTTCATTCTAGGTTGTTTTTGTTTATTTTTTCCAAAATAAAAAAAATAAAATAAAAAAAGAAAAAGGAAGCAAATTGTGTTTTGCACTATTTTCTTGGTTTTTGAAAACAAGGTTGGTCAATTTATTTTCACATAACATGCCTTTTGTACCTTGTTTAGCTTCGATGAGCTTACTTATTGCACTTTACTAGTTGAAGCTTTGTAGTGCATGTTGTGTGGGAAAGATGTTTATGGTTTTAATCACTTTGTCTTGATCTTGAAGTCACATGTCTTTGACTGTCGGACTTGAACCTTTGGAGAAAGGCATAAATAACCATCTCACCACTATTCACTAGCCAATTATGAACACCTTAGTGCATATCGTAAGATTTTGTGCTCAAGAAAGTGTAGCACATGTACAAAAAGATCATAAGGTATAGCCTCGGTTTAAATGCTAAGATTGGTGTGTACATTATTTGACTTAAAGCTAAATCAAATAATTGCTAAAATTGGTGTGTACATTATCCCAACTATTTTAATAAGTTTCTGAATAATTAAAATTTGTGTGTACAATATGAGGCAAAATCAAGAAACTTACATGATTGCAAGCTTATGATCTAGGAGATGTGGGAGTTATATGATGTAACTCTTTTGGTGATAGTCTCTTTCAAATCCTATGTGATGAATTTTGTAGACTTTGTGATTGATTTCTATTTACATATCACCTCACATGTATCTCAAGCTTTTGCTAGTTGCACACACTACACAAGTTACTCTTTGCTAAACATTATACATGTTATTGTGTGTGTCTTTGGTCTGACCAACCAAGTTTGCAAATACTTTGAGTTTTTGTGCAAAACAGATTTGATGCTTGAGAAATTATGGAGAACATTTAATGATCTTAATTTTGTGAAAATTGGGTTTAAAACTATTGTTTTTGAAAAACATATCATCACATACTCATGCATTTTGTTCATCAATCTCACTGCTTTAAGGTGTTTCTAAAATGTGTTTTGTTTTTTTTTTTTTTTTCAAAAAACTGTGTTTTTCTCAAAAAATTTAGTTAGCCTCTGTCTGTTTCGATTGATCCAATCTGTTTTTTGATCAATCGAAATTGTTTTGAAATTTTTAAGGAAGCCTCTGTCTGTTTCGATCAATCGAAACTGATTTTCGATCAATCGAAAATCGTGAATCAGGTTTTTAAAATCTGAGTTTGACTTGTTCAAACTTGCTTTTCAAAAAGTTTTTCAAACTTTTCTCTCTCTTCGAATTGGACAAGGCTCACCATCAAATTTTTTGTCGTTTTCCTCTGGTCTTTTTGCAAGGTTTTTCTCTCTATAAGCCAGTAAGTCCAGTTTACGCTTCCTTTTGAATTTATTTTCATGTTCTCATGCATTTTTTCATGCATTTCATTGGGATTTTCGGAACTTTTTAATTTTGGGGTTTTTGATGATTCAAGCCGTTTTTCTGAAATTGATCATTGGGTTTTGTTCCTATAAGGTTATAAACATGATCTATGATGTTTAATTTGATCAATTTGGTGTTCTGTGAAAAATTGAAAATTCTAGGGTTTGTATTTATCCGAATTTGGGGATTTTGTTCAAATTAAGTTCAATTGATAAAATTGGCATGTTGAATTGATGTAATTGATCATTATTTTATGTATTCTACATTGTGTGATGATCAATTGGTCAATGTTTTACAAATTGAACAAGTGGTTTTTCAAATTTTTGGGGTTTTTGTTAGAAACTCTATGCTCAAGCCAATTTTGTGAATCTAAACTTAATTTGAACTTAATTTCACTGCATTAGAGCATGCATCATGACATTTAATTGTTCATGCATCATATAGATTTTTTTTTTTTTTTTTTTTTTTTGTGCTAACTTGCAGTCTGCCCTTGGTTTTTTTTCTTTTGCTCTGCTTTGTGTCTTTGTCCTTATCCTAGCATCATGCCTAGGAAGACTAGAGCACATAGGACACCCTCCATTTCCTCCGAGTCTCTCTTTTAGGAGTGAGTTGTTTAGGAATAACAAAAGCAGAGAGGTTTATGAGAAACTGAGCTGTAAGAGAAAGATTTGGGCTGAGCGTTCTATTGTGTTAGATGATGTTGATCCTGCCATTAGGGCAAACTTTGAGAGTAGAGCTTGGTTGTCTTTGTTGGAGGTAGATCCTCCACCCCCGACCGCCCTGATTAGAGGGTTCTTCTCGAATCTCTCTTGCCACGTCTATGATTCCAACACCCTTGTTAGGAGTTGGATACGAGGTGTTGAGTTCACCATTACCCCTAGGATAGTGGTTGAAGCTCTTGGGGTCTCGGTCGTTAGGGAGCCTGTCTATCCTTATGAGGAGTCTCCACCCCTTGATGACGTTATGTCATACATCACTGGGTCTTCTATCCAGTAGGGTTCTGATCCTCGGATCACGTCTGCTGAGCTTACTAAGACTACCTATCTTTTCTTTAGGATAGCGTGTCATTATTTGTGGCCTATTTCTCACCTCCACACCATCCCTCTAGAGCGATGTGTGTTTTTGTACGCTTTTGTTTCTGGTGTGTCTATCAGTTTTCCTCATCTGTTTCTTCGTTCTTTGAACGAAGTTCATAGGAATTCTGCCGTAGCTCATGCTCTTATCCATCCTATTTTCATTCATAGGATTTTGTTGTTTCTCGGTTTAGTTAATTTCCCTGCCAGTGAGCCCATTCATGTTATAGCTCCCATAGGTGCCACCTTCCTTAGGCAGAGGGTTGCTCACTTGAGAGTTGGCTCTTCGCATCCTAGAGGTGAGTCTTCTGGTGCTGTTCCCCCTCCTCCCTCTTCTACAAGTGCTGATACGGCTGAGGCGTTTGGTGGTGGTGCTGCTGATGCTGATGTTCCTCCACCAACTACTTCGAATGATTCAGACATTCGAAGTACGTTGGATCATGTCTTGACCATTCAGGCGGCTCATGGACAGATTTTGGTGGATGTGCTTGATGAGATCCATGCCTTGCGAGCAAAGTTGGCGCAGTTTCGACGATCCTCATCGCCACCTCCTTTTGATGATGGATTTTGATTGCCCTTTGGCATTCTGTCACAAAAAAGGGGAAGTACATTTAGGATATTTGTAGAGTTTTTCTTTTTAGGGGGAGAGTTTTTTGTTTGTTGGAGCTTCTGGAGATTAGATTGTATCTAGGTGCTTCACTTTGTATTTTCCTTTTTAGCTCTTGTTATATTTTTGTTGGGCTATTCATGATAGGGGGAGATACATTTATTGTTTCATATGTTTCTTGTTTCACTATTTATTGATTTATATTTATGATATTCATTGATATATGTCTTTATTTTGTGTTGAGTAAAATCAAGAATTTATTTTGTTTACTTGTATTTTCCACACATGTGGTTTTGCATTTTGTTTAAGTGTTTCAAGAAATATACAGGTTGATTCAATTGAGCTTACTATCTACACTTGCAACTGATGGATAGTAGTTAGGATTGGATTTGTTTTTATGAGCATTTTTTGTAAAGGGCTTTTCTTTGTAAACTTTGAGCTTTTAGTTGTGTTTTGTCACAGATTGCCAAAGGGGGAGTTTGCTAGGTTCTAAAGACTTAGGAACTAATATATTTAGAACTCTAATGTGTATTGTTGGCAAACCATAATCAAAACAAGTTGTTTAGTCTTGTTTAGACTTGCTCAAAGTTGTGTATTTTATGTATAGTTGGATTCAAGCTGATGCAGATTTATTAGAGCAATTCGGTCTGGTTCAATCAATCGAAGCTTAGGCTCGATCGGCAGAATGCGTTTTCCTGCAGAATTCCAACTTAGCCCTAGTTCATTTAACACGTTTAGGGTTTTATGTTTTTTCCCTAGGTATATAAGGCAAACCCAAGCCACGTTTTTCAGTTGCTCATATTTCTGTTTATGTAAATCACTTGTGAGATATATGAGGAGCTTTCCTTTACATGAGCTTAGGATTATCAAGAGGAGATTCGTTTAAGAACTTGATGATCATTTAGTTACTACCATAGAAGCTTAAAGAAACACAAGCAGGTGTGCTTGTACTTGCTGGAGAATCTAAGAAAGAAGGAATCCGTGGTCTCAGAACTTGCATGTGGTCGTGTTAGTAAGTTTCTACTAGTGGGTAGCAATAGGATGTTAGTGGTTTAAGTCCTATTGTAAAACTTCGATTCTTTCATAGTGGATTCAAGTTTACCTTGAGGATAGCTAAATTAAATCCTCCCTAGGTTTTTACCGGTTTGGTTTCCTAGGGAATCATATCACTATGTCATTTATATTTCCGTTGTTTTACATGATATGATTGTTTGATTGTGATAACCTAGATTTGAAATTTGGACTAAGTAATAACTTGGCTAATTAACTAGGTTAATCCAATTGTGTTTTTAAGGAGTCTAAAAACATACAATATATAAATATATATTATTTTGCTTTTTCATTTTCCTTTGAAGCATATTTTTCTTTTTCTTTTTCATTTTTCTTTTTGCTTCTTTTAACTAAAGTACAATAATACCTTAAGTATTTTGCTGTGCTAGTAACATCTTACTGAGCACAATTTTTATGATTTGCACACAAGTTTTCACGATTGGCGAGTAACAGTGGCGAGATGGTTATTTATGCCTTTCTCCTAGGATTTTTTTAGTCCTTACAATAAAAAAAAATGTGACTTCAAAATCAAGAGCATTTGATTAAAAACCATAAACAACTCACACAATATAAGCACCACATAGCACAAACTAGCAAAGTGCAAAAAAATAAAGCTCATCAAAGCTAAACAAGGTACACAGTCATGAAATGCAAATTTCATAGGCCAACCTCAATTATACCTATTGAAGATGTATAATACAATATTTTTTTTCTAATTTTCTATATATATATATATATATATATATTTATATTAAAAAAAAACTAAAAACAAAAAAAAACAAACCTAGAATGTAATGAATGAATGTTATGCAAATGCAAACTTAAAGAAAAATAATTTGTTCACAAAGGATAGAAAGAATTAACACGAGGACCATGTCGGACAGAGTCACTGAGGCCGAGTCTTTTGCATCTAGATCAATTTAGATGCAAACTTGAAGTTGGAATTCCTATTTGAATTAACCCTAATTTCAGCTCCAGTATTGGTATAAAGGTTAAGAATCTTTACCAACTCATGAATAAGTACCACAGGATCTTGTGCTTTTGACACAGACACTTTTTGTTTGGAAGCTTGTTTTAAAGCTTGTAACTTAAAGCAATTTGGTCTAGCATGCCTAGTTCCACCACAAAAGTGACAAAACCACTAAGGTTTGTGGTTTTTCTTGCTTCCAGATTGATTGGGATTCTTAGGTTTAGACTCATTCAGATCTACCTAGTTTTTCTAGAAGCTGGAACTACATCCTTATGTACCTTAACTTCAGAAAGAGTTGGATGAACAATAAAAATGATGTAGCAGGTACAAACTTAGAAGGATTCACTACAGTAGTAGATCCACTCTTAACAAACCCTAAACCTATCTTATCAGAAATAGAATTTTGAACATGTAACATCTGATCTAGTTTAGAGGTAGAAATTCTATCTATTTGTTCTCTAGCAATAGATAATTCTAATTCTAAACTTTTAACCTTTTCAAGCAAAGTCATGTTCTCAATCTTAACAAAGTTCAAGAGTTCATTAGCATCAAACAACTTTAGCAGCAGATTCTTCTTTTCTTGTTCAAGAGTGTTTATCTTTTTTAACCCAAACTCAACACTCATAGCATCTTTAGCTACTATCTTGCAAAGCTTGTTGTAAGCTTCTTGCAAATCTGCATTCTCAAATAGTTTCCCATTAGAAGGGTTCTTATCAGTAGTCTCTATTTGACTTATTACAATAGTAGCAGTGAAAGCCATGAAGTTTCCTTTTTGATTACTTTCAAACTCACGATTAGAAACTTCATTATCACTTAGAGTAACAGCCATGGCTTTACCTTATGATCATAAGAACGTTGGACACTTAGATTTCAAATGACCATAACCCTGACAACCATAACACTATTGTCCTAAAGAACTATTGGAAGATTGACCTTCTTTATCTTTTGATTTTTTAGCATTGTTGTTTTTGGCAGTGTTATTCTTCTTCACATTCTTAGTATCAACCTTGTTTCTATTTCTTGCCCTCCTATTATTATTTCTCAGAAAATTTCTAAAGTTCTTAGTAAGATAAGCAATCTCAGTAGATGAGAGTTCATCATCAACAGATTTTAAGACCATCGATTTGAATCTATTAGTTTTTGGTAAGTCAGATTCATAGGATTGAAGAGATCCTACGAGTTCATCTACAAGGATAGAATCAACATCTTTACTTTCAGTTATGACAGTCACTTTAGGTCTAAAATCCTCAGTCTACGATCTAAGAATTTTCCTAACAATTTTTGGTTGATCATATACTTCACCCAAATTAAAAGCATAATTGACAATATCATTCAACTTAGCATAGAATTCATCAAAAGATTCATCATCAGCCATTCTAATACTTTCAAATCTAGAGGTCAACCGCTGCAATTTATTGATTTTTACTGCCTTAGTGCCTTCATGCACTATTTGCAAGATGTTTCAAGTAGTGTGAGCAATCTCCACATTTGAGATCCTCTTAAATTCTTCCATGGAAACAGCATTGAATATTGCATTCATAGCCTTACTATTAAAGCTTGCTGCTTCCTTTTAGGCAGTAGTCTATTCACCAATAGCAGTGGTTGGTCTTTTGCAACCATTTTCAACAGACAACCACACTCTCTCATCAACGAATTTCAAAAAGGCTTTCATCCTAACCTTCCAGTAAGCATAGTTATTTCCATCAAAGTGTGGGGGAATCATAAGAGAGTGACCGTGTTCCATGACAGCAGGGGTCAAGGATCAACTCTAGGTTAAGAAATCGAAGAACAAAAGCTAAACTGCTCTGATACCACTTGTTTGTTAGTTTAGACCCCTTTAACAGATTGTTTAACCTAATTTATTAACCAAGTGATTACTTAGATTAATTTTCAGATCTAGGTTAAACACAAATAAATCATATCATGCAAAGATGCAGAAAAGTAAATAATATCATGATATGATGACCAAGGAAAACCGATGAAATGAGTCGTTTCAAGGTAAAAACCTGGGGAGGATTTGACCTAACTATCCTCACGGTAAAGTAAATCCACTATAAGAGAATTGAAGTTTTTACAATCAGATTTGACTCTAAATCTATTGCTACCTCATGTAGTAACTTACTGACACGACCACGTGCAAGCTCTGAATTTATGGACCCCTTCTCTTCTAAGATTTACACCAACACAAGCTGCCTTGCTTGTGACTTTGATATCTCACTCAAAGGTTTTAGATTACTTTCAGTAATGATCTTGATGCAGCAACTATGTTCTACCAACACTTGATTGTAGTTTTGACTCCAATAGATTCTTGTGTAGTTAAAAGGTACAAAACCTCTCAGATCTCACAAAGAGTAACACACAAGTCTTCTCAAAAGTCTTCAAAATGTAGCTAAGGTTTCCCTTTTATATGTGGAGAAGTTTAAATGAAACTCTA
This sequence comes from Quercus robur, assembly GCF_932294415.1. Taxonomy (NCBI): domain Eukaryota; kingdom Viridiplantae; phylum Streptophyta; class Magnoliopsida; order Fagales; family Fagaceae; genus Quercus; species Quercus robur. The sequence goes on along the minus strand of NC_065536.1, from coordinate 29,416,532 downwards.
AATGTTTTCGCGGGCTTGGGCCTGTTTAAAATTCTGCAAAAAAAAAAAAGGGTAGAGGGTTTTAGATGGTATAAAAGCAGAAATTCGTTTAGGGATATCATGTCCCCTTTATGGACAGACACCCAACTTGACATATAACTTATGATTGTCCTCTAAGTGTTTGGAACAAGTTGCCCAAGAGCAATATTGAAGGAAGAGAGGCGACATTATGAATGGATGGATTGGAAAGTGAAGGCCACACGAAAAAGCACCTTCATAGAAGTAGACCTTGCCATGGGAAAAAGCACAAGCCTTCTCATTTGGACGAGGTAAGCGAGCGACGATGCCACATCAGAATCGAAACCTTTTTCATATGGATTTTAGTTGTTTCGTTTTTAAACAGCAAGACTCAAAAAGGGCATGAAAAGGGGTGGAAGAAGAAGACAAAGAAGGATTTAAGTGTTGCTAAAGCTTTAACATAGCAGTATCTGTTAGGTTCTAAAGATTCAGAATTAAATATTTAGAATCATTGTTGTATTGTGTTGGCAAACCAAGAACAAAACATAACTAGTCTAGATGTTTAGGCAATGCTTAAATAAGGTTGTTTCAAGTTTTGAAGTCCAGTTGATTGTAGAAAAGAAAACTAAAGTTCTGCCTTTCACGACTGATCAAGAATTAGGCTCGACCGATCGAAAATCGTAGGCACAGTTTTCTGCAGAATTTTTAAACAAGCCCAAAGCCCGCGAAAACGTTTAGGGTTTCATTTAAACTTCTCCACATATAAAAGAAAAACCCTAGCCACGTTTTGAGTGTGCAGAAGAAGACTTGTGTGTCACTCTTTGTGAGATTTGAGAGGTACCTTCTAACTACACAAGAATCTACTGGAGCCAAAACTACAATCAAGCATTGGTAGAACATAGTTGCTGCATTAAGATAAACAAGTGAAAGTGATCTAAAACCTTTGAGTGGGATCTCAAAGTCACAAGCAAGGCAGCTTGTGTTGCTGTAAATCCAAGAAGAGAATAAGTCCTTTGATTCAGAGCTTGCATGTGGTCGTGTTAGTAAGTTACTACTGGAGGTAGCATTAGATTTAGGGTTAAATCTTTTGTAAGAACTTCAATTCTCTTATAGTGGATTTGATTTACCTTAAGGATAGCTAGATCAAATCCTTCTCAGGTTTTTACCTTGAAATGGTTAGTTTCATTGGTTTTCCTAGGTCATCATATCGTGGTGTTATTTACTTTTCCACATCATTGCATGATATGATTTATTTTTGTTTAACCTAGATCTGAATAATTAATCTAAGTAATCACTTGGTTAATATATTAGGTCAAAACAATATTTTTATGGGGTCTAAACAAACATAGGAGTGTGATGACTCCTTGATCGTCGGTATCCTTGGTTGTCAATCCATCCCGCAAGGATGAGAATTAGGTGCTCGTAGGCATTCTTGGTTGTCGATCCATCCCATTGGGATGAGGATTAGGTGCCCATCAGCTTCCTTTTATAGTGTTTAGCCATGAGGTCTTGCTGAAGCGTTGGCACTTGTCGTATGCTTTTACATAGGATTAGGCATCCTTCTGCATGGTAAGCCAATGGTACCTTGCTCGTATGAGCTTATGGACCAACAATTGCACCCTCAAGTGGTTTCCACACACCCTTTCATGGACTTCCCTCGTGATGTAGTCTGCTTTATTGGGGGTCAAACACCTTAGGTATGGTCGGGAGAAACCTCTCCCATCAAGGTAGTCCTCTGGAAGCGTCCCATTCTTAAGGTAGAAGGTGATTGGAATTGTCCAACCAATACCTGCTGGTATCACTTGTTTTTCCAGTTCCTTAGTGGCGACCGATAGTCATGTGTTCGGTAGATGCGGCCTTAGCCAATCGATCAAAATGTTCTTTTTCTTCCCTTGGGAATTGTCCAAATTTTGTTGCTAAATTTTGATTTGTCCATCTCTTGACAAGGCTAAGGTACTTCTTCATTTGCTCTCCCTTGGTTTCGTAGTCTTCGTTGATATGCTTGATGACAACTTGGGAGTCGTTATGGATGACGACTGATGAGGCTCCAGCTGCTTTGGCTAAGTAGAGTCCCGTTAGTACAAATGCATACTCAACTTCATTATTTGTCATCGGGAACTGGAGTCAGATGGCACATTCTATGACGTCCCCTTCAAAAGATTGTAGGACTACTCCAATCCCTCTAGCATGTCTGTTGGATGATCCGTCCGTTCAAACCTTCCATGGGGCTACCCCCACAGCCTTTCACCTTGTTCGTCATAAATTCTGTGACGAAGTCAAGTAATGCTTGGGCTGAGGGGTTTGTTTGTTTGGACTACTATGGTGTGTGCTTCGAAGTATGGGCTAAGCTTGCAGATTGATGTGATTAGAGCGAAGGCTAACTTCTCCATAGGGGATATCTTTCTTCCGCTCCCCTAAGCGCTCAACTGATGTAGCATACGAGTAATTGCACACGATCCTCCTTTTGGATGAGAGCTGAACTAACAACCGTGAGGGATACGACCAAGTAGAGGGAAAGCTCTTCATCAAGTTTGGATGGACTGAGGAGTGGTGGAGATGTGAGGTATGCCTTCAATTCCTTAAATGCTCTTTGGCATTCGTCGATCCACTCAAATGCTTTAATCTTGGTCATCCCTTTCTTGGTGATCATCCATCGGGGGACGGTTGTTGTTGTGTTCATTGTTGCCCTATTCGTTATTTTGATGGTTCAGATGCTATTTGTTCCATTGGCCCAACTTTTGTTCTAGCTCATGATTCTATTAGATGAGTCGTTTAACTGCCGTGGCGAGGGTTTGCACTTGCCTCTCCAAGGTGTTGGGCGGGTTTTCGATCTCTTGGTTGATGGTAGCCATTGATCGTCTGGACCATGCAACTCTTTGTCTTAGGAGTGGTGATATGGCTGATCACTCAATTCCTACAGACGGCGCGAACTGATAATACACAAAAATCGCCAATGAGTTGATCGTCCACACACGTGCCAATGGGTGCACCTAAAGAACAAGAGAAGAACCAATCAAAGGGCACCGGTAGGGTACCGGCCAAAGACCCTTCGAAGGTTAAGTCAATGATAGAAGAATCTCCAAGAACTCAAGAGTGCAAAAGCTTGGGAGAATTTACATACCTTAAGGAAGAGGAGGCCTAGTGCTTATATAGTGGTGTAGAGCTAACCAAGATCCCATGAATGTAGGGTTTTTCCTTGTAGAGAAGATTTGGAGTTAAGACCCTGAGATCTTGAGCTTTTCTTCCCATATAGGGAAGACACGAGCGTGGAGTATGGCCTTTGGGTGTGTAGTGCAAGTTATTTCCATATAAGAATGCATGAGTGGAGAATACGTAAAGGTTTGTGGGACCCAGTTACTCAACTGTTGGTATGACCATCTGTCTATCGGTATCACCATCTATCCGTCGGTATCACCATCTATCCATCGGTATGAATACAGAGGATAAGATGTGACCATCTGTCGGGTACATATGCAACCATCCGTTCGGCATATATGTGGAGCAATGATTTGCAAAGACTTCAAGGAAGTCAAATGAAGAGTTCATCCCGATGGGTCTGTAGTTGGCAAGTCCCACTAAAAGAGGCACAAACCTTGATGGGTCAGTGGCGGAGTATTCCATCCTGATTGGTCAAAGTGCTCAAAGGACTTTATTGGACGAAAATACCCTTATTAGTGTACAAGTTGGTTTGTTGATTGGACGAGTATAGTGGATCGTAAGCCAAAAGTGTCTCATCAATTTAGTCGAGTTAGTGTATGGATGTTCTGGGTGATGAGTAGCGTACCTGACGACCCCTTGATACATAATAACCATCAAGGCAAAGCATGTCAGGCGATGTCAAGGAAGGTACCTGACGATCGCTAGGTCCCTAACGACCCATTGGTACTTGATGACCCATTGATATGTGACAATCGTCAAGGCGGAGCGTGCCGCGCGGTGTTAGGGAAGGTACTTGATGTCCGTTGGGTACCTGATGACTTATTGATACCTGATGACTGTCAAGGCGGAATGTGTCACGCGGTGTCAGGGAAGGTACCTAACGACCATTGGGTCCCTGACGACCCCTTACTACCTGACGACCTATTGATACAAGATGACCATCAGGGTGGAACATGTCGCGTGGTGTTTGGGAAGGTACTTGACGACCATTGGGTACCTGACAACCTCTTGGTACCTGACGACCCATTGATATGTGACAACTGTCAGGGTAGAGCGTGTCGTGCAATGCCAGGGAAGGTACCTGATGACCGCTGGGTCCCTAACAACCTCTTGGTACTTGATGACCCATTGATACATGACGACCTTCAGAGGGGAACATATCACGTGGTGTTAGGGAAGGTACCTGACGACCCCTTGGTTCTTGTCGACCAATTGATACGTGACAACCATCAGGGCAGAACGTGTCGCGTGGTGTTAAGAAAGGTACTTGATAACCGCTGGGTACTTGACGACCCCTTGATACCTGACGACCTATTGATACATGATGACCGTCAAGGCGGAACGTGTCGCTTGGTGTCAGGGAAGGTACCTGATGACCATTGGGTACCTGATGACCTATTGATACATGACGAACATCAGGGCAATGCGCGTCATGCGGTGTCAGGGAAGGTACCTAACGACCACTAGGTCCCTAAAGACCCCTTGGTACCTGACGACCCATTGATATATGACGATTGTCGGGGGGGGGGGGGGGGGAACGTGTTGCATGGTGTCAAGGAAGGTACCAGATGACCGCTGGGTACTTTATGACCCCTTGTTACTGACGACCAATTGATATGTGACGACTGTCAAGGTGGAGCATGTCGCATCTTGTTAGGGAAGGTATCTGATGATCGTTGGGTACCTGACAATCCCATGGTACCTAACGACCAATTGATACGTGATGACCGTTAGGGCAAAGAGTGTCGCGCAGTGTTAAGGGAAGGTAACTGACGACCGCTGGATACTTGACAACCCCTTGGTACCTAACAGCCCATTGATACGTGACAACCATTAGGGTGGAGCGTGTTGTGCAATATTGGGGAAGGTACCTAACAACTGCTGGGTACTTAACGACCCATTGATAAATGATGACTGTCAGGGCGAATTGCATCACGCGATGTCATGCTCCCTTTGCGACCGACAATACTTTTGGTGACCGAAGATCCTTTTGGTAAGCTCGTGATGCTTTTGGTGACTGAAGACTCTAGGGTGTTGGAAAAAATTTTGCTACTGGTGAAAATATTCCCTATCAATGACCAAATATCAATATTCATGTCATCAATCAATTGTTTATTTGAAGTTTTTGTAGATTAAAATAATTCATAAAAGATGAGTTTATGGATTGAATGGCAAATAACATCTAATTGACATGAAAATTGGCATGCATGTTAAGAACATATAGAACATGTAATTTAACGGTGAAATATTTAAAATTTGAATTCAATAACAAGTTATTGGATGGTGTAATATTGTTTAGAGTTGTACTATATGTAACTTGAACCCAACCCATATATAAAATATTAAGACCTCCTTTATTAGCTAATAGAATGTGTTGTTTATTTGTCTAATAATATAAAAAAAGTTCAAGTGATTTTTTTTTTTTTTTTTGAAAATTTATCATTTCTTCAAATGCTGTGTATTCTATTGACATGTTTTAGTCATAGTTGTCAAAAAGAAAGAGAAATGCTACCAATAAGCCAATGGATTCATTTACAAAATCAATTATAATTTTATAACCACAACTTAACCATTCCAATGATTCATGTTTTATACTTGTGCATATGTTAATAATGACATACTTAACTTAGTGTCCATTTAGATAAACCTAATGTCCATCTGGTATATCTTGTTTTTCATTTTTTTTTTTTAAATAGGATTGATTAAAAATAGAAAAGAAAAGAAAAACTATATATAATAAAAAGTGACATTTAAAAAGTCGAAAACTACTATGATTGACAAACCTAGTATGCAGAGGACAGGTACAAATGCTGTGAAGGCAATAATTGATGATGTAATTGCGGAGAAGCTTGATGTAGAAAAACAAATTTCTAGTTCAAAGATCACATTCCGCATAGCAGATTTGGGATGTTCAGTTGGGCTAAATACCTTCATTGCTATGCAAAATATAATAGATGCTATGCAACAAAAGTACCAATCCCAAGGCTTTGCATCTCATATGCCTGAATTTCAAGTGTTCTTCAATGATCATACATCCAATGATTTTAATACCCTCTTTGCCTCTCTCCCACCAAAAAGGCCATACTTTGAAACTGGAGTGCCAGGGTCTTTCCATGGTTAGCTATTCCCTGATCTCTCTCTCGATTTTGTGCATTCATCTTATGCACTCCAATGGCTCTCTAAGGTGCCAGAAGAACTTCTAAATAAGAACTCTGCTGCATGGAACAAGGGGAGGGTTCACCATGCAAGTGCCCCAGACGAAGTAGCTCAAGCTTATACAGCCCAATTTGCTAAGGACATAACAACCTTTTTAGATGGTAGGGCTGAAGAGCTTGTTGTGGGTGGACTAATGGTGCTTATTATGCTAGGAATTCAAAATGGGATTCCTCATTCTAGTTCAGCAACAGGATTGAAGTTTGATTTCCTGGGACACTGCCTCATGGATATGGCAAAGGAGGTAAGCTAGCAATCAACTATTACTTTTTGCACTATAAGCTTTTTCAAGTCAAACATATCACTACAAGTAAATTTATTGAACTTACACTAAATGTTGTCAGGGGTGAAAAAGTCTTCCTTTCCGACAAATGAGATTTATGTTGGGTTGGGGGCCTAAACCGAAACTTGACGATGGGCTCGATGCACGGCCTAAAGACTATCGGTGAAGATCCAAAGAATTCACTGTATTTTACACCTTGGGCTTAGGTTGAAACTGACAAGAATGGCCCACAAACAATCCCTACAGCAGACATGTCAGCATGATTAAAAAGTATATTGCAAGAAATAGCCCAGCAGTGAAATGTTTCTGCAAAAAGTAGCCCAGCGGTAAAATGCTTCTACAAAAAATGACCCAGCGGTAAACTAAGACCAAACAGAATAAACTTACAACTGTTAGCTATTTCACAAATTAAGGTAAGTATCTACATTTTCAAACTCATCATCCGTTAGCTCTGGAGAAGAGTCTTCTAATACAATAATATGAGGAAAAAACTCTATAGTAACGATTACATCATAACCTTCAATAGTAAATGAATACGTAAATATCATGGGTTCCATTATAACGAATAATGAGAAAAACTTAGTGTGAGATGAAGGGAGAGAGAGATTTCAGCTAGCACAGCAAAATCATTATGGTGTCATGGCATGCTCGTGGATATAGTATATGCAGTGAGTAGAGAGAGTCATTTGTGAGTAGTATGAGTAATGAGTGAGAGTGTATAGTAAAGTTGTTGGGACTTTCTGTTGGGGGTAGCTAAGTGTTTTTAAGTGGAAGTATGAGGGGTGTTTTTGAGCTAGGAGCTGGGGAACTCAGTTTCTATGCTTGAAGTTGAGAGCTCAGTGACTCAGAACTTTGCTAGAGTTTTGAGAAGACTAAACAAAGAAGTTAATGAAGAGTTCCTCTCTATGGGTGTCTTTCTTAGTCCCCCCAGAAGTATTAATGGAAAGTTCCATTTATAGTTGGGTTTTAGGGGGTGATTAGCAAATAATATTTGCTAAATCTTCCTCAATCTTCATAAAATCCTTAGAGAATCGTTCCTAGGATTTTAGCTAAGAGTGGTAAGCTAAACTTTTAGAAGGTTCTTGCTCTTTTGGGTAATAACAGCTGGGATTCTGACTTAACATTGAATGCTGATTGGCCTTAGTTGATGGGATTAAAGCATGCTTTAGGCTAATGATCTAGGTTATGCTGCTGCTAGAATTAGAGCTCCCTAGGACAGATTATATCACCCCAAGCCAGGTGTCAATCTTGGAGCCCTTGCTGGGAACTCTGCTGGGATCCCCTTGGTGCCCTCCAAACCACATTTCCCTAAGTTTCCCTATTTGAGGTTCATGTGCTTGGTCCATGAACCAGAGGATACAAGCTTCTAGTATGAAAATGAATTGATTTCAAGTTGTTTCAGGAGCTTTAATGGCCAGGTCATGGCTGCTCTTGATTCTTGACCAAATGGGCTGGAGAAGAAAGAAGGTGATAGGCCAAAAATGAATTGACCCCTCGTGATAAATTAACCAATTAATTTAGCCAAATGAATTAATTAAGTTAATCAACATGTAAATGCGTGGTAGCACAAACAAATCACCAATAAACTAAGTATGCAGTGGAAAATAAATTTGACACGATGATTTGTTTACGAATGGGGAAAACCAACATGGCAAAAAAACCCCACCGGGTGATTTTAAGGTCACTACTCCTGAAATTCCACTATTATCACAACAAGCGGTTACAAGTAAAGGAATCCCAGTACCTTATACCAACCTACAGTTGAACCCTTACCCCAATACCCAATTAGACTTGTTCTGTAGTGGCAATTTCTCCTTTTGATGCACGGCTCCCAAACATGACTAACCAATTTCACGAATCCCAATACGCGACTTCAATTACCAACTAGATAAGGTTGTTGGCTGCAAAGTTCTTCAGTTCATCTACAATGAAGATCAAGAAAATGCTTGGTCACAAAACCCTACGATGCACAAATACAGCAACTTCTTCATAGGAATGATGAAATAGGGCAAATTCTATCTCTGGTTACAATTTGCTTGAACAAACTTTGCTCAACACTTGTGTAACTTGTGAACTCTTTGACAACCCTTAAAATAATCCTTTTATATATCTAGGGTTATGAGAAAAGAAAACCCAAACACATAATCACGGATTGGAGTCAAAACAGAATTAAAATTTTGTTTTTCATAAACCTCAACAGATATCCTATCAATCGAGCTGCTATTGAGCCACGGGCTTCAACAGCTCTACAAGTCTCGATAGATAGCTAGCTATCGAGCTTTAATGAACAACACTTCTTCAGCTTGTTTCTTGGATAGACTTGCATGGTTTTAACACTTGATCTTGAAACATAATTTCTTGAAGTATTAAATACATCCTAGATCTACCCAATTACAAGTAAAGTGTGTTTTGTCAAAGGATTAGCCAATTATATAAAATAGTGACATATGTTCCTAACAAGTGAATCACATATGTCCTAACAGAAGGGACAGTTAGTTGAAGCTTCCCAACTTTTTGTCATGTCACTTTCAGCTTTATGTCACATGAGAAATGATGGGATTTCAGCTTGTGAAGGAAGGGTTCAACCCCTAATGGACACGTGTCCTCTTCTAATCTGATTGGACAAGCTGGGACTTGATGGCAATGGGCTCTAGCTGTCAAGTTGTGCTGAAATTTGGCTGGTCAGCTCATGTGAGCTTCAGCTGCAGGGATTTATGTATGAGCTAGGCTGGGTCAGCTAGGCTTTGTAGTTGAGCTTCTTTGAGCTTGGTTATCCCTACAAAATGAAGAGTTTTGTCATGGGTGATATACATGGGCTTTTATAAATTTTGTAAGAGAGGTATTTCTTGAGGGATGAGTAATTATATTTCCTCTGAGTGAGGGATTTAGTATATGTAAAACAAGTGTCAAAATGTGTAAGGTTGAATTTAATCAACTATTTTCTCGGCTTTATTCCGTGCCAATTTGCTTGTAATTCAGCATTTAGAAACCCTGTATTTAGGTGGGAATCATGTAAAGGTAGTGTGCAAAAGAGTGTGAAGAATAGCTCAAGAGTGTGCACTCAAGCAGGGCCTCACGACTGGATCTCACGACTAGCTCGCAGCTAGCAAGTTGCCAAAGGAGGCACACGTGTGAAGCATGCAGAGGAGCTGGAGAGTCATGCCAGCTCGAGCACTACAGGATAAAACTTCCAGACTGGCCAGGCAGTTAGCTTGTGACTTAGACTAGCGACTCAGTCAAGTCGCGAGGTCAAGTCACCAGACCACTCTGTTTGGGAAAAATTGACCTTTCGCATTCCAAACACACACCAGTATAAATACCCCTTATACCCAAGTATTGTAAAGAGCTTCTAGAGAGAATTTTGAGAGAGAAACCCTAGAGAAAAATAAGATTGACTCATCCACAATCTTCAACCTTTGATTCTCTAAATTTCTCTACTCTTACCCTCTCCATTGTTACATCCTTGAGAGGTACATTTTGCCAAATCCTTTTCTCACCACACCCATATCTATGAAAAGGTTATTTTGTGCTTGGGAAGCAGTTAGGAAGGGACCAATTGATATTGGTTGATGCTATGGGCTATAGCGGAATCCTGTAAGCTAGAGAAGACAAAAGTTCGGCGTAACCTTGTTGGAGTAAAAAGCTTGGAGGGCTTAGGTACACTAGGTAGATTAGGCTTGGAGGGTCTTCTGCTGTTCATGTATCCCAACTTCATTCTTTAGTGGATTATTGACCGCTTGGAGGGCAGCAGAGAGGTTTTACGCCGAGGACTTCGGTTTCCTTTTCGATAACACAACGCTATGTTGTCTTTGTGTTTGCATCTCTCTTCCCTTAATCTTTGTCATTTAATTTCTACTGTAGTTGTGATTTTATTTGGTTTAGATTATTTTATCAATTCTGTTTTAGCTTATTTTCATATTCTGCACATACATTGTTTGATAATAAGCTTGAATTGGTAATTTGTAATTTGGGGGTCTAAACATTCAAGGTGTTTTACACACTATTTAAACATTCAATTGGTATCAGAGTGGGTGCACTTGCTGTGGTTTAACTACCTTAGTACGATGGTAGTAACTATGCCTTTTGGATAGTCCGAATGAGGGCATTTTTGTGTTTAATTGATGAAACTGTTTGGGATGCAGTGGATGTTGGATGGACTAGGCCTAAGGCTGCTAAATCCACATGGGATATTGCAACCCTTAAACAGTAAAGCTTTGAATGCAATTTTTTGTGGTGTTTCTCCAGATGAGTTTCACAGGATTTATCACGTAACTGTTGCCAAGGAGGCATGGCAAATATTGGAGACCACCTATAAAGGCACGAAGAAGGTGAAGGACACTAAACTGTAAATGCTAACCACTCGGTTTGAAGAGCTGAAAATAAGTGAGGATGAGTCATTTGATCATTCTATGGCAAGCTGAATTAGGTGGTTATTGGCAAGTTCAATTTGGGTGAGAAAACGGAGGACTTAAAGGTAGTAAGGAAAATCCTTCGATCATTGCCAGAGAGCTTCCGTACAAAAGTTACAGTAATTGAAGAGAGTAAGGATCTTAATGATATCAAGGTTCAAGAACTAATTGGCTCACTTCAAACATATGAGCTGCCATTGCCATCACAAAGGAAGAGTAAATCCCTTGCTCTTAAGACGATCAATGAGAGGGTAGAAGCTCACGACTCATCGGATGAAGACGTTATCGATAAAGATGTGGCATATCTTGTGAAGAATTTCCAAAAGTTCTTGAAGTTCAAGAAAAATGGAAAGTTTGCTGAGAAGGGAAAATTCCCAAATTTCAGAAAGGAGAAAAAGGATTTCAAGAGGAAAGATGGGAAGGACTCTTAATCCTCTCAGGGAATCACGTGTTTCGAGTGCAACGAACAAGGACATCTCAAGAAAAAGTTTCCTAATTACTTAAGAGCAAAGAGCAAAGTGTATGCCACTACTCTAAGTGATTCAAACTCCTCTAATCCAGATTCAGATGAAAGCTATGATGGAGAGGGAAACTTCTCTGCATTTATGACAATTGCTTATGTGGAATCTTCAGATGATTTGGGTGCGCCAATGGAAGAGCTTTATGAGCACACTAAATTGGAATCAATTGGGATAGTTGGGGAATCTAATGATAAGGAAGATGAAGAAACAAAAGGACTGCAAAAGACCTACAATTCCCTCCTTGAGAAGACCAATGAATATGCAAAAGTGGCTAAGGCAGCCATTAAAAAGATGAAGAGGGCAGAGAAGGATTATAGAAGTCTTCTTGTATGATATAAGGAGGCCAAATGTGAAATAGAGACACCGAATGGAGAGTTGATCGAAGCCTACTCAGAGGTAAAATTTCTTGAGCTTGAGGTGGTTCAAGCCAATGCTAAAGTACAGCGAGTTTCCTTCAAAAAGCTTGATGAAGTACTTTCTCATCAAAATCCTTTCTCCGACAGAATCGAATTGGGATATACTGGAGAGAGTAGTTCGGCTGTCAATATCTCCAAGGAAGTAAAGTTTGTGAAAGTCAAAGAACCGATAGTAGTTGCCACTACTGCTGAGAAAGTAAAGATGGAGAAGAATAGAAATGTGGCTGACCAACGGGTGTTGAATAAGCCTCATAACCAATCAATGGTCAGGTCTGAAGCCAAAGGGAAATCACTTCCAAAATCACAAAGAGGTCCGAGAACAAAACATCTCTGCCATCATTGTGGACTTCAAGGACACACCAGACCAAATTGTCATAAGCTTAGGGCATTGAAGAATGCAAGTGATTAGAGGTCAAGAGGACCAAGAAATGACAAAATGAATTGGGCTATTGAGCAATCAAGAGGTCGAGATGGTGATTCCAGAGTGATGGATGTGATAAAGATGATTGATGCATTCACCCCCTGTTTGGCAAGCTTCAGCAGAAGGTTTGAAAGCCACAACACTCATACCCAATCCTATAAGGATATCACCCCAAACGCACGTGACGTGTGGGTGAAGAAGGGTACTCATGCATAAGCATTACAACATGTCCATGCATTAATACTTTCTATGTTTTGTGACTTTGCTTGGTTGTGTGTTTTTGTTGTGATGCTAGCTTGATTTGAAAATTTGTGTTTGATTGTTTGCATTTGTTTTAAATGTTTTCACATTGTTGCTTTTGATCAATCTTTTCTTGCTTCTGTGTCAAAAATCCAAAAAACACATAAAAAGTTGAAAATCCAAAAAGTGTGATCGGCATTATTGTGTTTTGTCACAAGCATATTTTGCCTTGTACCTTCGTACAAATGGCCTTGTGCATTTACAAGCGTAGCTAGTTCCTATGCACTCATATCATTTATGAGCCTTGTGCCTCTTTTGTATCTAGGGTTTTGTACCCAAAAGCTCTCTAAAGTCTTCTACTGGTGTTATTTCTTGAAGAATCTCAAGATCCGGTGTTGTAGAAGTTGTTGCATACAAGATCAACGTCTAAGGAGATCTAAAACCTTTGAGTGGAGTCTCAAAGTCACAAGTAGGTGAACTTGTGTTGGTGCAAAGGTCAAGGAGAGAAATAGTCCGTGGACTCGAAGCTATCATGGGGTCGTGGTAGTAAGTTTTCTACTCGAGGTAGCAATAGAATGTTAGTGGTCTAAGTTCTATTGTACAAACTTTAATTCTTTCATAATGAATTTACTTTTTACCTTGAGGATAGTTAAGTTAAATCATCCCCAGGTTTTTTACCGGTTTGTTTTTCTAGGCCATCATATCATTGTGCTCTTTATTTTCCACCGCTTTATATGATATGATTGTCTTTTTTTTTTAACCTAGATCAAAATAATAAACCTAAGTATTCACTTGATTAATTAATTAGGTTAAACAATCTAGTTTATAGGGGTAAAAAAAACTAACAAATGGTATCAAAGTTGATCCTTGATCCCTGTTATCATGGATAATTTTAAGTGTCTTACTTTTTTTTATTGTGATGTTTTGAATAAAAAGGACACTGTTGTTTTAGTTGATCTTTTTGTGACTTGTGAAAGGAATTTGCAGGATTTTAGTATTTCTCAGAAAATTGGTGTAATCCCCCAAATACACTCTGTTTCTCATGGATTTTCACCTATAAAGCCGAAGACTCATGCTATATGGGTGAGAAAAGATTTGCTAAGGTGGGTGTTGTTTACTTGTCCCTGATTTAATTCTTTCAATTATTTGTGGACATGTTTACTTTTAGGTTTTGGTTGTTTTATTTTCTTTGGTTGTTTTGATTATTCAAAAATCCAAAAATATTGAAAAATTTCAAAAAGACAAAAATATTTTATTTTGTGTCCAGATTTATTTTTCTTGAGGATTACATGAATTATGATATCTCTCTCTTTATTTAGAACATGCTTGATATTGTGGAGAAACATAAAAAGTATGTGTTATATAAGTGCTAAGCTTATTCTGATTTTGTGTGAGAATGTACTAGTTTGTACATGTACTTAAGGGTTAATTAAGAAATTGATATTTCTTGTTTGTGTACCCTCGATAGCCTAGTTAGGCACTGTCATGCATTGCATGTGTATTTTTAAACATTTAGTTTAATGTGTGCTTTTAGTTTTGGTCATAATTTTTTTTTAAAACCAAAAAGATTTTTATGTGTTTTGTATTACACATCATGAATATGTTGTTAGGTTCTAAGGATTAGGAACTAATGTATTAGAACTCTAATTTGTATTGTTGGCAAACCATGATCAAAACAGGTTTTAGTCTTGTTTAGACTTGCTCAAAGTATATACGTTTTATGTAAAGTTGGAATTGAGTTACTGCAGAATTTACTATGCAATTCTATCTGGCTCGATCGATCGAGAATTAGACTCGATCGATCGAAACACGGGTAGAATGTTTTTCTGTAGAATTTTCCAACTCAGCCCAAGCCCATATGACGTGTAGGGTTTTATATTTTGTCATAAGTATAAAAGGGAAAATCCTAGCCACGTTTTTGGTTATCCGTTATGCTGTGTGTGTGAATCTTTTGTGAGATCAAGAGGTGGTTGCCTTCACACATACTTAGGGTTTCCAAGATTCAAGACTATGATAAGAACTTGGTAATCAATTCAGTTGCTGCATTAAAGAGCTTAAAGAAACACAAGTGGGTGTGCTTGTAGTTGCTAGAGAATCCAAGAAAGAAGGAGTCTGTGGTCTTGGAGCTTGCACGTTGTCGTGTTAATAAGTTTCTATTGGTGGGTAGCAATAGGATGTTAGTGGTCTAAATCGCTATTGTAAAAATTCGATTCTTTCATAGTGGATTCAGGTTTACCTTGAGGATAGCTAGGTTAAATCCTCCCCAGGTTTTTTACCGGTTTGGTTTTCCTGGGTTATCATATCGTTGTGATTTTTATTTTCCGCTACTATACATTGATATGTTATATTTGTGTTAACCTAGATTTGTTAATTTGACTAAGTAATCACTTGGTTAATTTACTAGGTTAATACAATTGTGTTTTAAGGGGTCTTAAAACATACATATGTAATTGAGGTTGGCCTATTATTTTTTACATAACATGCTTGTGTACCTTGTTTAGCTTGGATGAGCTTATTTTTCTGCATTTTGCTAGTTTTAGCTATGTAGTGCATGTTGTGTGAGAGTTGTTTATAGTTTTTGATCACATGATCTTGATTTTGAAGTTACATGCTTTTGATTGTAAGGACTAAAAAAAATTCTAAGAGAAAGGCATAAATAACCATATCACCACTGTTTACTAGCCAATCATGAATACCTTAGTGCATATCATAAGATTTTGTGCTCGAGAAAGTGTAGCACATACACAAAAAGAAAATAAGGTGTAGCCTTGGAATAAAAAATATATAATAAAAATGGTGAGTACATTATAAGGCTAAAACAAAAAATAAAAAAAATTTACATGATTGCAAGCTTGTTTTCTAGGAGATGTGGGAGTTATAGGATGTAACTCTTTAGGTGATAGTCACTTTCAAACTTATGTGATGAATAATGTAGAAATTGTGATTGATTATTATCTACATATCACCTCACATGTATCTCATGCTTTTACTAGTTGCACACACTTCACAAGTTATTCTTTGCTAAACTTAGTACATGAAATTGTGTGTGAATTTGGTTTGGCCATCCAAGATTATCTTTTCTATGGTGTTTGATGTAAAATATTTTTAAGAGTTGGCAACAATTGTGTTTTTGATGATTAAAAAACTTGTTTTGAAGTTTTGGGTTGAAAACTTATGTTTTTGAAATTTTTTTGAATCATTCTCATGCATTACATGTCATGAAAAATCTTTTGAAAATTGATTCTGCAAAAAAATTTCTGGTTTTTCAAAACAGTTTACTAGAATTTCGATTGAACGAATCTGATTTTCGATTAAACAAAAATTTTCAAAATTTTCAAGTCTAGCTTTTGCCTAACTCAATTGGTATTCGATCGATGCTCGATTGACCAAAACTGAAAAATTTTCTGTTTTTAAGTATTCGACCAAATTTTTTTCATGAATCATTTGTGTTTAAGATTCACATGCATTGCATTATTTTTTGTATCCATCTTATAGTTTTGTAGTTATATCTCTTATTGTTTTCACACATAACATGTATACACTTTGCTAAATTGGGTACTCAACTTGATTTAAAAATTGATTGATTAATTTTTGAGTTTTGTACAGTTTAGTATATGCTATTTTTATGTGTGAATTGTAAAAAATATTTTCCTAAAGAGATATGATGGATAATAATGTGCAAATATACTCTCTACTTGATTTGAGTTCAAACACCATTTGTTTATAGGTCACATGGTGTCAAATTAGGTTTATGTATTTTTATTTATCCCCACCTCCTAAATTTTCCCCAAAACATGTTTTGTTTTTCCTATTTTTATAGGAGGATAAGCTTGTTTTAATCTTTGTTGTTCATAAGGGGAACTGCCTCTATTCTCTACAGAGCTAGATTCATTTGTTTCCTTGATTCTCTATTTTCTCTTGACTTTTGTTGCGTATGTTTTCTTTTTACTCTTTGTTTGAGTTGTTTTTTAATACGTGACAAAAAGGGGGAGAAATAAATGAAATTTGGAAAAGGTTTTTAAAATGTTTTGTTTAGGGGGAGATGAAATTGTTTTTGAAAAGGGGAGAAAATAAAAATATTTGATGTACCTAACTTAGGGGGAGAGTTAGTTTACTTTTGTTTTTATATTGTATTTCATATTATTGTTTATATGTCTTTCTTTCCAAACATGCGGTGATGTGTTCTTTTGAGTGTTTCAGGAAAGATAGGTACATTTTGATCAAGACCTTCTACCTCTTCTTGCAACTTCTAGGTTAGGAGTCTTAGATTGGGATTTGTGTTCTATTTGGGCATTTTATTGTATTGGGTTGTTCTTGTATTTGAGTATTTCATTTTGTATGTAAGTTTTGTCACGAATTGCCAAAGGAGGAGTTTGTTAGGTTCTAAAAGTTTAGAACAATTGGCAAATCGTGAACACAAACTTGTCTAGATATAAATCCTAGAGTCTATAAGTATTATTTGACAATGCTCAAGGTGATTCAAGTCAAGATTCAAGAACAAGTAAGCTGTAGAAAGAAGAGTCTAGAAACTGTTTGGTTCGATCGATCAAAAGACAGGCTCGACCGATCGAAACACGTATCTGCAGAATTCTATTTCAGCCCAAACTCTACTTAAACGTATTGGGTTTCAAGTAAAACACTACTAGTATACAAAGGAAACCCTAAGCACGTTTTTATGAGGCTTTTCAGAGAGAGAAGAGTGTGTCTCTTTTGTATCTAGGGTTTTGAACCCAAAAGCTCTCTAAAGTCTTCTACCAGTGTTATTCCTTGAAAAATCTCAAGATCCGGTGTTGTAGAAGTTGTTGCATACAAGATCAACATCTAAGGAGATCCAAAACCTTTGAGTAGAGTCTCAAAGTCACAAGCAGGTGAACTTATGTTTGTGCAAAGGTCAAGGAAAGAAGTAGTTCGTGGACTTGGAGCTATCATGGGGTCGTGGTAGTAGTTTTCTACTCGAGGTAGCAATAGAATGATAGTGGTCTAAGTTCTATTGTACTAACTTCAATTCTTTCATGGCGAATTTGCTTTTTACCTTGAGGATAGCTAGGTTAAATCTTCCCCAAGTTTTTTACCGGTTTAGTTTTCCTGGGTCATCATTTCATTGTGTTCTTTATTTTTCACTGCTTTACATGATATGATTGTTTTGTTTTAACCTAGGTCTGAATAATAAACCTAAGTATTCACTTGGTTAATTAATTAGGTTAAACAATCTAGTTTACAAGGGTTAAAAAACGTACAACTTTGAAACTAGATTTTCTTAATTCATATTTTATCAAAAAAAATTGTAAAACCCTATAAGACTATAAAATATTATAATATATACTGTTAAAAATAGATTTAATTTTTTAAACTAATTAAATGATTTTGAAATATATAAATAAGAATTTAAAGCGTAAAATACTTGTACATCCTAAAATTAAATAAATTTAAGCAATCTTCTAAACATTTTCCCAACCACTCTATTCTCACAATCAAATATGGAGACCTCAATCGCAAACAACCAATTCATTATCCCAATGAAATTAAAGAAATTATTTGTAAGTATTGACATGATGGGAACGTGATTAAACAAAGAGAAATTGGCTAAAAACACATCCATTTATCAAAATTTAATTGTTTTTATTATGGCTTTCATATCCTTAAAAAAAATGGAAAATACTTTGAAATCATCATCGATTTTTATTTTAATTATTATGGCTCATATAGCACAAAATAGTAGTAAAAAAACTTACAAAGAAACCTTCGAATTATGACTTCTAACACAAAATAAATATAAAAAAGCTAACTTCATAAATAATCAATTAGAATGTGTCTTTTTCTTTTTCTTCAATTCTAAAACAAAATACATTTATAATCTTCCCTAACCAAAATCCTAAACACCTAAAGACTCAAAGTGAATTAGAACCCTCACAAAATCCACAACGTCCGATTTCAACATCAAAACCGTAAGCTATCGTCATTGAATAAAAAATGCAAGTCCCCTTCCTTGGTCATAGCCTACTCATACGGGTTAGGATCAAATGGTACCACAATGTTGAGTTATGTAGGTGTCATTGAAAGGTTGAAGGTAATTAGCATCGCTTTTTTTTTTTTTTTTTCCTGAGTGTATTTGAGATGTAATGGCATGAAGGGCTGTAGGCATGTGCATATAAAAGAGTAAAAGTGAAAACGGTGGATGGAAATGCAAAGAGTTTTTTGTGTGTGGGAGAGAGGAGAAGTCTTGAAACATTGAATAAAAAATTTAACAAAAAGTAGTCTTGAAACATTGAACCAAAGGAAATAAAGAGCCCATATTTTTAAATTTGTTCTTATCTCTAATGTAGCTTAAGAGTATTTCAATTATCTTCATAGAATGTACCACATGTCAGAACTTCATGCTCTCTCATATGAGGTCTCTACTTATATATATATATATATATATATTTATATTGATTAATGCTAGTGGCAAGTACAAACAATGCTCTAATATAGTCAATTCATTGCATTGGAATGAAAAGAATTGCACTCGAGTTCACAATTCAATTCATCAATTGGTTGTGCAATTCAATACAACTAGATGATGTCCTGCGCTATGCGTGGAGTACTTTACAATTTAATTTGAAATAATTTTTATGTATATTAAGACCTACATATAATAGTTATTTTGTTGTATAATATTTATGTTTGCCCACAATATTGTTGAATACTTTGAAACTTGCTTTTCTTAATTCATATTTTATTAAAAAAAAAAAAATTGTATAACCCTATAAGACTATAACATATTATAATATTTACCGTTAAAAATAGATTTAATTTTTTAAACTGAATAAATGATTTTGAAATATATAAATAAGAATTTAAAGCATAAAATACTTGTACATCCTAAATTACATAAATTTATGCAATCTTCCAAACATTTTTACAACCACTTTATTCTTACAACCAAATATGGAAACCTCAATCACAAACACCCAATTCATTATCTCAATGAAAGTAAAGAAATTATTTGTAAGTATTGACATAAAGGGAATGTGATTAAAGAAAGAGAAATTGGCTAAAAACACATCCATTTATCAAAATTTAATTTTTTTTACTATGGCTTTCGTATCCTTAAATAAATAGAAAATACTTTGAAATCATCATCGATTTTTATTTTTATTATTATGGCTCATACCGTACAAAATAACAATAAAAAAGCTTACAAAGAAACCTAAGAATTATGAGTTCTAACACAAAATAAATATAAAAAAGCTAACTTCATAAACAATCAATTAGAATGTTTCTTTTTCTTTTTCTTTAATTCTAAAGCAAAATACTTATATGACCTTCCCAAACCAAAATCCTAAACAACTAAAGACTCCAACCGAATTAGAACCTTCACAAAATCCATAAAGTCCGACTTCAACATCAAAACCGTAAGCTACTGTCATTGAATAAAAAAACGCAAGTCCCTTTCCTTGGTCATAGCCTACTCATATAGGTTAGGATCAAATGGTACCACAATGTTGAGTTATGCAAGTGTCATTGAAAGATTGAAGGTAATTGACATCACTTTTTTTTTTTTTTTTAGTGTGTTTGAGATGGAATGGCATGAAGGGCAGTAGGCATGTGTATGTCAAAAAGTAAAAGTGAAAATGGAGGATGGAAATACAAATAGTTTTTTGTTTGTGGGAGAGAGGAGAAGTCTTGAAATATTGAACCAAATTAAACAAATAGTAGTCTTAAAACATTGAATAAAAAATTTAACAAAAAGTAGTCTTGAAACATTGAACCAAAGGAAATAAAGAGCCCATATTTTTAAAAATTTTCTTATCTCTAATGTAGCTTAAAAGTATTTCAATTCTCTTCATAGAATGCGCCACCTATCAGAACTTCATGCTCTCTCACATGAGGTCTCTACTTATATATATATATATTGATTGATTGTTTGGAATAAACATGAATTTAAATGGCATTCATTTTGTGTGAATAAATTACAAATATTTTTGGAAGGTGGTACAATGTAAAAGTAAATTAAGATGGACTAACATCGAAGCAAATTTAGAGAGGATAGGTGCAACCGTGCGACTAGAACGTTGTACAATATTTTTCACAACTAGCAAAAACATTATGCAAGTTGTGATAGGCAGGGGCGGAGCTACATTTTACTATGAAAGGGCCATCCCCCCCCCCCCCCAAATGTTTAAGAATTTATTATAGTTGCTAAAAAATAGGTTCTACAAAATTGTTGTAAGGGCTTGCCCTCCAAATGAAACTAACTGGCTCTCCATTTGTCCTTGACTACACGTTTCTGTAGACACTCGATTTTGCACCCATGATTCAATTAAGGAAGATGACTAGAATGACCATTCATATACCCAAAATTCATGATTACATTACATGCATTCATTCATTCATTGAAACATATCGCATGATCAATTTTGCACAGACTGCATGCATTCAGTTTAGGTAGAATCAACCACACATGATTAATTTAAATTAATTCTAATTGGCTAGAAAATTAAAATTAATTAAATAATTTTGTGATTGGTTATTAGTTAGTGTCAAAAATAGACTTGATTGCATGGGAATAAAGAGGATAATCAAATAACAATAAAATTGTGGATAATCAAGACTTTTGGAATGTTTATCTACAAGATAATCATTACTGTAGAGACCTGAATCATTAGAAAAGGAATTTAATTTTTAGAATATGGATTAAAAACGTGTCCAAGTGCAAGTCCTGGCTTAAAAAAAAACTCAAAAAAGGAGTCCAAAGTGGACTAAAACTCAAACGCGGGTCCAACACTCGAGAGGGCCATTCAGCATTCTTAGAGTGCTGATTGGCACAAATTATGGGCACGGCTTGAGGTCTTTTGGATTAGGATAAATCTGATCCTTTTTTATTTTTTATAGATAAGAATGCATCCCAGTTCGTATTCTGGTCATTTGGCTCATTTTTTGAAGCATTCCAGCCTCTATAAATAGAGGATACCTCTCAAAATTCAACACATTTTTTCACGCTTTCTAGCCCCTCCCCCCCTCTTTATGGCTCTTCTCTTCTTCTTTTTCTCTCTCTTACATTAAAGATGTTCTAGAGGCTCTAGCCTTAGGAATTTCTTTTCTATAAGCAAAATATTTTAGGCTTCAAAGAGAATTAAATAAATTTCTTTAAATCCTAAAATATCCTTTCACAAAGAATAGTATGCTCATGCAAGAGGCAGTCTTTCTTTTTTTCCTTTTTTCTTCTATTCCTTTCTATTAATTTTGTTTGATGATGCATGACTAGGCTTAGGATTTATTTTTATTTTTTTTATTACTATGTAATTGCCATGTGTTGTTTAAACTTTTCTTTAAATATGTTCTAGTTGATTTGTTGTTATGATTTCTCTCTTGAATCTCAAAATCTGCTAATTATCAAAGATTTTTTTTTTTTTAAACTAAAAACTGATTTGAATTTTTTAGATCTGATTTTTTTAACACATAAAACTGATCTGTATTTTCATTAAATACAATCTGATTTTTTTTTAACACATAAAATTGATTTGTATTTTCATTAAATACAGATCTTATTTTTTAACACACAAAACTTATCTGTATTTTCATTAAATACAAATCTCATCTTTTACACACAAAACAGATCTGTATTTTCATTAAATACAAATCTGATTTTTTTAAACACATAAAACTGATCTGTATTTTCATTAAATACAGATCTATTTTTTTTTAAGAAAATTTTCTTTGTCACAAAATAGTAGATTTTGAAATATAAAAGAAGAAGTTAAAAGTTGAGATGATTTTTGTTTGATGCATGTAATATAGATTTATCTCATAAATGTAGTTCCTCTTCTAAAAAAGTATTTTTCTTATTTTATTTTTAAAAAAATCTGATTTTTTTTCTTTACAAATCTAGATTTTCTTATTCAAAAAACATGTCTGATTTTTCTTAATAAAAATCACTATTTTTAACTTTGCTCCAAAACAGATCTGATATTTTTTTAGCGAAAACCTTGTTCTTTTCTTTATATAAAAATATATTTGATTTTCTTTACAAAACTTTTTTTTTTAACTACACAAAAAACAGATCTGGTTTCTTTTTTAATGAATCAAATAATTTTTTTTACAAAAACTTATCTGAATTTTTTTTTCTAAAAAAAGAGGATACATTCGTAAGATGGACTTATGTGAGTTAGTTTTGGTCAAGTGTGTCATGTATGTTCAACATATCATTCACATCATGCAAAAAGGGTATATTGGTCATTAGAGTCTAGAAGACCAAACTCTGTCTAGGTGGAATGTGTGCCTAACACCTTCCCATTCTGTAACCTAGCCCCTGAACTTAGTTCTTTTGGATAGGTAGACCTGTGCTTTGTCTTTCTTTTTATCTTTGGGTAGATTGTAAGTAGGACAAAAAACCATGTATTCCTTTGGCAGATTGTAACTAGGACTCAAAGCCTTGTAAGATTCAATTTATCAAGATTGTATTTATTTCTATTCTGATAGTTTTTAGACCCCTTAAAACAATTGATTTAACCTAGGTAATTAGCTAAGTTGTTACTTAGTCCAATTTAATAAATCTAGGTTATCACAATCACAAAGATCATATCATGCAAAGCAGCGAAAAGATAAATAACACAAGATATGATCACCCAATAAACCAAACCGGTAAAAACCTGGGGAGGATTTGACCTAGTTATCCTCAAGGTAAACTTGAATCCACTATCTTGAAAGAATTGAAGTTCATACAATAAGACTTACAAGCCCCCACGCTCGACTTCTTATTGCTACCAACCAGTAGAACTTACTGACACGACCACGTGCAAGCTCCGAATCCACGGACTCCTTCTTTCTTGGATTCACCACCAGATACAAGCACACCCACTTGTGTTTTCTTTAAGCTTTAATGGCAACAACTGAGCTGATCATCAAGGTGTAGATAAATCTTCTCCTTGAAAACCCTAAGTTTGTGTAAAGGAAAGCTCCTCTAGATCTCACAATAGATTTACACAAACCGCAATATAAGCAACACTAAAACGTGGCTAGGGTTTGCCTTTTATACTTAGGACAAATAAGAAACCCTAAAAACGTTTTAAAACAACTAGGGCTGAGTTGGAAATTCTGCAGAAAAAAACATTCTGCCCGAGCTTCGATCGATTGAGCTAGGCCGAAATGCATAATGCTTTCCTGCATCAACTTGATTCCAACTTTACATAAAAGCAAAACTTTGAGCAAGACTAAAACACTTCTAAACACATTGGTTTGATCATGGTTTGCCAACAATACACATTAGAGTTCTAAATACATAAATACCTAAGTCTTTAGAATCTAACAAACTCCTCCTTTGGCAATCCGTGACAAAACACAACTAGAAGCTCAAAATTTACAAAATAAAAGCCCTTTACAAAAATAATGCTCATAAAAAAAATTCAATCCTAACTACTATCCATCAGTTGCAAGTGTAGACAGCAGCTCAATTGAATCAACCTGTATATTTCCTGAAACACTAAACAAAATGCATAACCGCATGTGTGGAAATAATACAAGTAAACAAATTAAATTCTTGATTTCAAACAACACACTATAAAGACATATATCAATGAATAACTCATAAATATAAATCAATAAACAGTTTGAAACAAGAAACATCTAAGAAAAAACAACACTCCCCCTAACATGAATATCCAATCAAAAACATGACACTCCCCCTAACATGAACATCCCATCAAAAAAACATGGCAAGAGCTAAAAAAGATAAAATACAATGTGAAGCACCAAGATACAATCTAAACTCCACAAGCTCCAACCAAAGAAATACTCTCCCCCAGAAAACAAAAACTCTACAAAGTACTCCCCATTTTCGTGACGAAATGCCAAAGGGCAAACAAAATCCATCATCAAAAGGGAAGTGGTCTAAACTGTGCCAACTTCGTACGCAAGGCACGGATCTCATCAAGCATGTCCACCAAAATCTGTCCATGAGCCGCCTGAACGGTCAAGACATGATCCAATGTACGTCTAATGTCTGAATCATCCGAAGTAGTCGGTGGAGGAACATCAGCATCAGCAGCACCAGCACCAGACTTCTCAGCATCATCAGCACCTGTAGAAGAGGGAGGAAGGGGAACAACACAAGATGACGCACCCCTAGGACGCGAAGGAACAGCTCGCATGTAAGCAGCCCTCTATCGAAGAAAGGTGGCACCTATGGGAGCAACAACATGAACAGGCTCACCAGACGGGAAACCATCTAGACCTAAAAAGAGCAAAATCCTATGAATGAAAATAGGATGAATAAGCGCATGCCCTACGGCAGAACTCCTATGAACCTCGTTCAAAGAACGAAGGAACAAATGAGGGAAATTGATCGACGCACCAGAAACAAAAATATACAAAAACACACATCGCTCTAGAGGGATGTTGTGGAAGTGAGAAATAGGCCACAACGAATGACACGCTACAACGAATGACACGCTATCCTAAAGAAAAGATAGGCAGTCTCGGTAAGCTCAGCGAACGTGATCTGAGGATCAGAACCCCACTAGATAAATGACCCAGTGATGTATGACATGACAACATCTAAGGAGGGCGACTCATCATAGGGATAGTCAGGCTCCTGAACAACCAGAACCCGAAGAGCCTCAGCCACTACTCGAGGGGTAATGGTGAACTCAACACCTCGTATCCAACTCCTAACAAGGGTGTTGGAATCATAGATGTGGCAAGAGAGGTTCAAGAAGAACTCTCTAATCAGGGCGGTCGGGGGTGGATGATCTATCTCTAAGAGAGGCAACCAACCTCTAGACTCAAAGTTAGCCCTAATAGCCGGATCAATCTCATCTAAAACCACAGCACGCTCAGCCCAAATATTACGCTTATAGTTCAAAGTATCAAAGACCTCTCTGCGCTTATCATTCCTAAACACCTCACTCCTAGAGAGAGACTCAGAAGAAGTGGAAGGGGTCCTATGGGCTCTAGTTTTCCTAGGCATGGTGCTAGGATAAGGACCAAAACACAGAGCAAAGGAAAAAAAAAAAATACCAAGGGCAGACTGCAAGTTAGCACATAAAAAATATAGAACAAAATCTATATGATGCATGAACAATTTAAATGGCATGATGCATGTCCTAATGCAGTGCAATTAAGTCCAAATAAGTTCAAATTCACAAAATTGGCTTGAACATAGAGGTATTAACACAAAAACCCCAAAATTTGGAAAAACCACTTGATCAATTTGAAAGATATTGACTAATTGATCATCTTACAAGATAGATTCCAGAAAATAATGACCAATTACATCAATTGAACAAGCCAATTTCATCAATTTAACCCAATTTGAACAAAATCCCCAATTCGGATCAATTACAAACCCTAGAATTTTCAATTTTTCACAAATCCCCAAATTGATCAAATTAACCAACATATATCATGAATATAACAATATAGAGACAAAACCCAATGATCAATTTCAGAAAAAGAGGATTGATTCAACAAAAATCCCAAACATGAATAGTTCCGAAAATACCCAATTAATATGCATGAAAAATGCATGAAAACATGAAATAAAATGCAAAAGGAAGGGTATAAGGGTCTTACCAGCCTTGGGAGACAAAAACCCTGCAAAAATTTCGGAGGAAAACGAAAAAAAATCCTTAGTGGAGCCTAGCCAAGTCGGAGAGAGAGAGGAAAGTTTGAAAAGTTTTGAAAAAGAGACTTTGAAAAAGTCCAATCTGACTTTTAAAAAAAACATGATTCACGAGTTTCGATTGATCGAAAAACATCCTCAATCGATCGAAAGAGACAGAGACTTTAACAAAACAATTATAAAAAAGTTCGATCGATCGAAAATCAGTTTCGATTGATCAAAATAGTCAGAGGCTCTGTCAAACATATTTAAAAAATTTCGATTGATCGAAAAATAGAATGGATCGATAGAAATGGGCAGAGGCTCACTAAATTTGAGGAAAAACCCAGTTTTTTGAAAAAAATTCAGAATCAACTCAAGACATTGAAATTTAAGAACAAAATGCATGAGTATGTGATGATGTGATTCTAAAATAAACAAGAATTTTAAGCCCAAAATTCCCAAAAATAAAATTTCTTGCATTCTCCATAAATTTTCAACAACAAATTAATTTTGCACAAAATTCAAAGTATTTGCAAAACTTGGTTGGTCAAACCATAAACACACACAATAACATGTACAAAGTTTAGCAAAGAGTAACTCGTACAGTATGTGCAACTAGCAAAAGCTTGAGATACATGTGAGGTGATATGTGAATAGAAATCAATCACAAAGTCTACAAAATTCATCACAAAGAATTTAAAAGAGACTATCACCTAAAGAGTTACATCATATAACTCCCACATCTCCTAGATCATAAGCTTGCAATCATGTAAGTTTCTTGAATTTATGCCTCATAATATACACACCAATTTTAAATCATGTGATTTTGGCATCGAGCCTAATAGTACACACCAATTTTAAGTATTAAGCAATTTAAACCGAGGCTTCACCTTATGTTCTTTTTGTGCATGTGCTACACTTTCTCGAGCACAAAATCTTATGATATGCACTAAGGTGTTCATGATTGGCTAGTGAACAATGGTTAGATGGTTATTTATGCCTTTCTCTAAAATTTCAAGTTCGACAGTCAAAAACATGTGACTTCAAGATTAAGACAGAGTAATCAAAAACCATAAACATCTTTCCCACACAACATGCACTACAAAGCTTCAACTAGTCAAGTGCAATAAATAAGCTCATCAAAGCTAAACAAGGTACAAACGACATGTTATGTGAAAATAAATTGACCAACCTTGTTCTTCAAAAACCAAGAAGAATAGTACAAAACACAATTTGCTTCCTTTTTCTTCCCTTTTTTTTCTTTTATTAAAAAAAAACACCTAGAATGAAATTGCATGAATGTTATGCAATGAAAATCCTAGAAAACAAAAAACAAAACCAAAGAACAAAGGTCATAAAGGATGGAGCAATGAAGCACAAGGACCATGTCAGAAAGACTCAATTAGTTCGAGTCTTTTGCATCCAAAACCTTTTAGATGCACCATGAGCATTGGAGTTCTTATTCACATGGGAATGATTACCAACTCCAGGATTGGAATAAAAGTTTAAAGCCTTTACCAATTCACCAATAAGTACCATAGGATCTTGTGTTTGAGGCACAGGTACTTTTGGTTTGTTTACTCTCTTTACAGCTTGTAGCTTGTAACAGTTAGGACGTATGTATCCAAACTTTCCACAAAAGTGACAAACCCATGCAGGCTTATCATGTGTCTTGTCCTTAGATAGGGTAGGCTTCTTAGACTTAGACTCTTTTAGATCAACCCTAATCTTTCTAGATGATGAAACTTCTATGGGTTTGACAACCTCACTCACAGGGGGTTTGACAGTTTCACTCACTATCTATTCACAGAAGGTTCAGAAGAAGATGAAGGAACAAACTTTGTGGAATGGGGAGCAGACACAGAGATGCTTTCAACATAACCTAATCCAGTTTTGTCAGAAGAAGACTTTTGAACACTCAACATTTGATCAAGTTTAGAACTAGCAGATCTAGCAACAGATAAATCAAGTTCCAAAGATTTAACTTTATCAAGCAAAAGCATATTCTCAGTTTTCACATTGTTCAAAAGTTCATTAGCATCAAACAGTTTAACAAGCAAATTCTTCTTATCAAGCTCAAGAGATTCAATTTTCTTCAGGCCCAGTTCAACATTCAAAGCATCCTTTGCAGCAACTTTGCAAAGTTTATTATAGGCCTCTTAAAGATCTGCATCTTCAGAGAGTTCCCCATCAGAAGGGTTCTCTTCAACAGATATGCTCTCATTGACTACAGTTGTAGCAGTGAAAACAATGAAGTTTCCATCCTCATCACAATCAAACTCATTACCTGAAATTTCACCATCACTAAGGGTTACAGCCATAGCCTTACCCTTAAACTTCAAATAGGTAGGACATTCAGATTTCATGTGACCATAACCTTGACATCCAAAACACTGAGAACCCAGAGAATTATTTGAAGATTGACCTACTTTTTCTCTAGGTTTCTCATTATTGTTAACCTTAGTGAGATCATGCTTCCTAAAGTTTCTAGGTTCAGCAGTGTTCGTGCTTTTTGCCTTTCTGTTACTATTCCTGAGAAAGTTTCTAAAATTCTTGGCAAGATAAGCAATCTCTGTAGTAGAGAGCTCATCATCAAATCCACCACCTTCAACATCATCAATTGACTTAAGAGCCATTGATTTGGATTTGGTAGTTTTGGGTAGATCCAACTCATAAGATTGAAGAGATCCTACAAGTTCATCAATAGGGATGGAGTCCACATCCTTGCTTTCAATAATGGCAGTCACCTTGGGTCTAAAGTCCTCAGTTAAAGATCTAAGTATCTTCCTAATAATTTTAGGTTGATCATAGATTTCACCTAAGTTAAAGCAGAATTAACAATGTCATTCAATTTAGCATAGAATTCATCAAAAGATTCATCATTAGACATCCTAATGCTTTCAAATTTAGAAGTCAATTGCTACAATTTATTGATTTTGACAACTTTTGTGCCTTCATGCATAGTTTGGAGGATATTCCAAGCAGTATGAGTAACCTCAACATTAGAGATTCTCTTAAATTTCTCCATAGAAACAGCGTTAAAGATAGCATTCATAGCCTTGCTATTAAACGCAGCTGCTTCTTTTTGAGAAGTTTCCCACTCACTAACAGGAGTAGTGGGCTTCTCCCATCCGTATTCAACGGAGTTCCATACTCTCTCATCAATAGATTTCAGGAATGCTTTCATCCTTACTTTCCAATAAGCATAATTATTCCCATCAAAGTGAGGAGGAATAACTAAAGAGTGTCCGTGTTCCATGACAACAGGGGTCAAGGATCAGCTCAGTGATCAAAAGATCAACAACAAAAGAGCAACCTGCTCTGATACCATTTGATAGTTTTTAGACCCCATAAAACAATTGATTTAACCTAAGTAATTAGCCAAGTTGTTACTTAGTCCAATTTAATAAATCTAGGTTATCACAATCACAAAAATCATATCATGCAAAGCAGCGGAAAGATAAATAACACAAGATATGATCACCTAGGAAACCAAACCGGTAAAAATCTGGGGAGGATTTGACCTAGCTATCCTCAAGGTAAACTTGAATCCACTATCTTGAAAGAATCGAAGTTCATACAATAAGACTTACAAGCCCCCACGCTCGACTTCTTATTGCTACCAACCAGTAGAACTTACTGACACGACCACGTGCAAGCTCCGAATCCACAGACTCCTTCTTTCTTGGATTTACCACCAGATACAAGCACACCCGCTTGTGTTTTCTTTAAGTTTCAATGGCAGCAACTGAGTTGATAATCAAGGTGTAGATAAATCTTCTCCTTGAAAACCCTAAGTTTGTGTAAAGGAAAGCTCCTCTAGATCTCACAAGAGATTTACACAAACCGCAATATGAGCAACACTAAAACGTGGCTAAGGTTTGCCTTTTATACTTAGGACAAATAAGAAACCCTAAAAATGTTTTAAAACAACTAGGGCTGAGTTGGAAATTCTGCAGAAAAAAAAACATTCTGCCCGAGCTTCGATCGATCGAGCTAGGCCGAAATGCATAATGCTTTCCTACATCAGCTCGATTCCAACTTTACATAAAAGCAAAACTTTGAGCAAGACTAAAACACTTCTAAACACATTATTTTGATCATGGTTTGCCAACAATACACATTAGAGTTCTAAATACATAAATACCTAAGTCTTTAGAACCTAACATATTCAATCAATGACAATGAAGTATTTTGATCAAGTAATTTTGTATTTATTTTTTTTCTTATTTTCTGTAAAAAAAATAAGTGGCGACTTCACACCACTTACCCAAAAAGAGAAGTGCCCTGAAAAAGTACCCAAATCTCTTTTTTTGAAAGCACCCTCTTATAGAAGTTGCGGTTTCTCACAATGGCGACTCCACTAGAGATGTCGAGGGCTAAGCTTTGTGTTAGATTTAAGTGACCAAATATATACCCTTGCCTTTTGCATGGTTTTGCATGAAATTGTTTGTTTGTTTATTTGTGTCCTGAGATGCTATATGATTTTTTTTTTTTTTTTTTTTTTTTGTATTGTTTGTTAAGAGCTTTCCTTAACTGTCATAGTGTGTGTCATCAAAACAACAAATATGTATGCACCCATCTCAACAATATGGTGGTAGTAACCATGGATCACTGGTCTTCATTAGATTCGGGTACCCAGTGGCAAACTCACCAACTCATAGCCTAAAGTCACTGGATCATTTCTTGTTGACAGTAAAGGATAGACCATGCCGTTTGGACTAACGCAATGTTCATTACATTACAAGTTGTGAGGTGTAACGTCCTAGATATGGGAAACACTAAAACAACAAACCCACCCTAGAACGTAATGACTTAGAACCTACCCTTAGGTTGGTCCATGTTAAAATTGCATTGCATGTTGTGTGTGTTTGTTTGATTAACTGATATTGATGGGGACTTAACTATGATTGACTCGACCAAGCCTTTTCTTAGGGGAGAATTTGGTTAAGACCAAAGGGAAGGCTCCAAAGAGACCCTAAGATCAACAGTCAAGCTAGTAGTTCCAGTTCCAAGCCTGTCACTCCCATCACAGTACTGAAGCCCGTGAGCATAGAAGACACTCCACTGCTACATTATCATAATCTCAAATTCGACCTACAAGATAGTTCAAGCCATAAGAAGACTGAAAATCCTGTCACCATGGTGGAAAAGGGAGAACATCTGAACACTGAAGAACCCATGAACACCCAAGAGCTATTGAACACCATGGTAGCTAGTCAAATCTAGCTAAAGGAGGACATGAACCTTATGGTACAACAGTTTCAGAGCCTGAAGAGTGGCCAAAAGGAGAACAAGATTGACCATAATTCTCCAACCTTGGAGGGAGAGAAGAAGATCAATGAGAGAATAAACAAGGTGGAAGAGATAATTAGGAGAGCTCGTAAGATGGAAGACCTCATGGACTACCAATCGCTCTCACTTTTCCCTGATGTGAGATTGCCTCCCAAGTTCAAGATGCCAACCTTGGACAAATTTGACGAGACCGAATGCCCAAATTCCCATCTAAAGATGTATATGAGGGCCATGCAACCCTTGCGAGGACTAAGAGCTACTTGCTCAAATGTTCCAAAACACTCTGACTGGAGCTACTCTTAGAACCTAGAAGATACTAGAGCAAAGAGTTAGGAGGATATCTGCCATGAGTTTCAAAAGCAATACAAGTACAACATAGAGGTGGATATAACAAGGAGAGATCTCGAAACTACGAAGCAAGAGCCGAAAGAATCCTTCTCTACCTTCATTACCAAGTGGAGGTCCAAAGCTACACAGATGATGAACAGGCCAAGTGAAGAAGAACAATTAGTTATAGTTGTTAAGAATTTATTACCTGTATACCATAAGTACTTGTTTACCCAATATTTTCCTAATTTTAAAACTTTGATTGCTGCTAGAACCCAAATGGAAGATGCAATAAACGATGGCACTTTGAAGAATGAGGACCCACCTAGGTTTAAAAAGAATTTAGAATCTAGTTCTAAAACTGCAGAAATTTCTAATATCCATAAAAACAATCCTTATCGACTTATTGCACCTGTCCTGAAAGTTCACTTAGTGTATAAAACACTAATGAATGTTTAGACCCCCAATTTCAAATATAACCAACACAAGCTTATACTCAAACAATAGATGTGCAGAATGATAAGAACAAGCTAAAACCCAATCAAATAAACAACTCTACACCATAATTAATCACAACATAGCAGCCATTAAAAGGCAAGAGTAAGGGTTAGAGAGATGCAAACACAAAGATAACATTGGCACGTGTTATCAAAGAGGTAACCAAAGAACTCAGCGAAAAACCTCTCCGTCACCTCCAAGCAGTGAAATGGTCCACTAAAGAATAAAGTTAGGATACACGAATAGCAATAGACCCTTTAAGCCTAATCTACCCATTACACCTAAGCCCTCCAAGCTTCTTGCTCCAACAAGGTTAGGACTAACCATGTCTTCTTTAGCTTTTCGGATCCCGCAATAAGCCCATTGCGTCAACCAAGTGAATTGGTCATCTCCGAATTGCTTCCCAAGTACCAAAATACATTCTCACTGATATGTGTATGGTGAGATAAGGATTTGGCTAAAGAACCACTCAAGGGTGTGTCAATGGAGAGGGTGAGAGTAAAGGAATTTAGAGAATCAAAAGTCTAAGTCTGTGGATGAGTCAATCTTGGTTTTCTATAGGGTTTCTCTCTCAAAATTCTCTCTAGAAGCTCTCTACATTTTGTGGGTATAAGGAATGTGAAAAGTCATTTTTCTGCAAAATAGGGCATTCTGGCGACTCAATTTTGAGTGGGATGAGTCGCTAGTTAACTTCTAGGCCAGACTGTCAATTTTTGTCCTGTAGTGCTCCAACTATCGTGACCCTTCAGCTTCCTGCATGCTTCACACGTGTGGCATTTTGGTGAGTCGCCAGTCACGAGTCACTCGCGAGATCCAGTCACGAGAATCCTCTGAATGCTCACACACTTGAATTCTTCACACTCTTCTCACACACAACCCTTACATAATTCTCACCTAAATATAGCGTATCTAATTGCTGAAATACAAGCAAATTTGACACGGAATAAAGCCAACACATGATTGAATAAATTCAACCTTACACTTACAAATATCACAAGGGCCATCTCAAAGGCCTAGAAGGAAGTTTCATGAGTTGTATATACATGTGAGCCAAGTATTTAAGCTAAAAAAAAAAGGGTTACTAACACCCTTAGACCCAAGACCAATTCCAAACCCACTACCTACAAGATTTGATGTGAATAAGAGACGTGCCTACCAGCAAGGCCCTGGCCATGATACTAACAAGTGTTTTGGCCTTCGTCATGCAATTCAAGGCTTAATAGACAACAAGGTGATTGCACTGCCTACAAGGCCTAGTATCACTAATAATCCCTTGCCCAACCACAATTTTGGGAGAGGATCGAGGATTAATTGCTTGATAATTGAAGAGGAAAGTAAAGATGACCCATCTGCATTGATCTATGGCCTACCCAAGTGCTTTATGATGACATGGGAAGAGTTGATGGGTGTGACATCCACTACAGGATATGATATATGGAGTGAAGATGTACCGAAAACCAAGGTTAAGACTAACCGTGTCTTCTTTAGCTTTTCGGATCCCACAATAAGCCCATTGCATCAACCAAGTGAATTGGTCATCTCCGAATTGCTTCCCAAGTACCAAAATACATTCTCATTGATATGTGTATGGTGAGATAAGGATTTGGCTAAAGAACCTCTCAAGGGTGTGTCAATGGAGAGGGTGAGATTAGAGGAATTTGGAGAATAAAAAGTCTAAGACTGTGGATGAGTCAATCTTGGTTTTCTATAGGGTGTCTCTCTCAAAATTCTCTCTGGAAGCTCTCTACATTTTGTGGGTATAAGGAATGTGAAAAGTCATTTTTCTGCAAAATAGGGCATT
This sequence comes from Quercus robur, assembly GCF_932294415.1. Classification (NCBI taxonomy): domain Eukaryota; kingdom Viridiplantae; phylum Streptophyta; class Magnoliopsida; order Fagales; family Fagaceae; genus Quercus; species Quercus robur. The sequence goes on along the minus strand of NC_065536.1, from coordinate 29,382,370 downwards.
CTGGTGACTCACTTGTGAGTGGGATGAGTCGCGAGTTAACTTCTAGGCTAGACTGTCAATTTTTGTCCTGTAGTGCTCTAGATGTCGTGACCCTTCAGCTTCCTGCATGCTTCACACATGTGGCATTTTGGTGAGTCACCAGTCACGAGTCACTCGCGAGATCCAGTCACGAGAATCCTCTAAATGCTCACACACTTGAATTCTTCAAACTCTTCTCACACACAACCCTTACATAATTCTCACCTAAATATATGGTATCTAATTGCTGAAATACAAGCAAATTTGACACGGAATAAAGCCAACACATGATTGAATAAATTTAACCTTACACATACAAATATCACAAGGCCATCTCGAAGGCCTAGAAGGAAGTTTCATGAGTTGTATATACATGTGAGCCAAGTATTTAAGCTAAAAACAAAAGGGTTACTAAAGCCCTTAGACCCAAGACCAATTCCGAACCCACTGCCTACAAGATTTGATGTGAATAAGAGACGTGCCTACCAGCAAGGCCCTGGCCATGATACTAACAAGTTTTTTGGCCTTCGTCGTGCAATTCAAGTCTTAATAGACAACAAGGTGATTGCACCACCTACAAGGCCTAGCATCACTAATAATCCCTTGCCCAACCACAATTTTGGGAGAGGATCGAGGATTAATTGCTTGATGATTGAAGAAGAAAGTAAAGAGGACCCATTTGCATTGATCTATGGCCTACCCGAGTGCTTTATGATGACATGGGAAGAGTTGATGGGTATGACATCCACTACAGGATATGATATATGGAGTGAAGATGTACTGAAAACCAAAAATTACCGAACATCCACTAATGGGGGGAGACACTTCAAAACCCAATCAAATTACTCAATATCCACAAATGGGGGGAGACACTTCAAACCCCAAGCAAATAACACAACCTCCACAAATGGGGGGATACACTTCAAAGCCCAAGATACCGATCCTAATGACCCAACAAAAATTGCCCACATTATAAGGGGGGACACACTTCAAACCCCCACATTTGGAGATTGACAACCCAATAGAAGCCCTGAATAAATCTACCCAACAAACACACGATAAAGAAGATTAGGTCCTTAAGCAACTACAGAAGACACAAGCCAACATATCTTTATGGGGTTTACTCATGGCCTCATACAAGCACCGCCAGAACCTGGTGGACCTTCTCAATCAAATCCAAGTCCCTACAACCACAACTTCTCAAGATTTGAATGCTATGATTGGGTCCATAAGTAGGGAAATCACTATTTCCTACTTTGACATGGATTTAACGAAGAAGGGGAAGCACCATAATGACCCATTGCACATTACAGTAGATGCCAAAGGCAAGAGGATTCCAATGGTTTTAATTAATGATGGAAGTGCCTTAAATGTGTGTCCATTAAAGACTACAAGTTGCTTGGGCCTAAGTATTGAGGATTTTGTACCGACTGACCATCATGTGAAAGCTTATGACAATAGTAGAAAGGGAGGTCTTGGGAACCGTAACACTAGAGCTCACTATAGGGCCAATGATCAAAAACGTGGAATTTCAAGTCCTGAACATATTATCATGCTTCAATATGCTCCTTGGGTGACCATGGATCCATAACATAGAGGTCGTACCGTCATCCCTATACCAAAAGGTTCGGTTTCCACATGAAGGAGCCATAGTTACCATATATGGCGATACTTTGACCACACCTAAGCCTATTTTTGGTATTGACTCTGAGAATGAGCCATTAACATTGGTTGGCTTTGAAATTGAAAGGCCTGGCTTTGAAAGAAGGGAAGAGGAAGTGGAGAAGATCCATATGGACTTTGCTCCCTACAGCAACAATAATGTGGTGGCAATGACAAGGAGAATTAATTATCTTCCGGGGATGAACTTGGGGAAGACCGTGAAGAAGCCCACTATTCAAGTCTCGATGATTCCTACTGCCACACCACCTTTTGGGCTAGGCTATAAGCCCACTGATGATGACTTGGTAGAGATGGAGGTGAGAAGAATGGCTTATGCCAAGGCCAAAGCAAAGGGACTTCCTTGCCCTCTGGAACCCCTAAAGCCCTATACTTCTACATTGAACGGAAAGTTTGTCAAAGCTAGAGATAGCCAACGCTATTGGGGATTCCCTAAACTAAGATTTGATCATAAGACCAGAACTATGATGCCTGGGTTCGAGCTACTATTTAATTGCAACAATAAGCTTCCAGAACTGAAGAAGGAAGACACAACTTGAGTTCCTACTGATTGGGCTGACTACATGGACCCTGATGCAATGACTACACTTCTTGGAGATGCCATTTGCAATATAGAAGAAGAAGAGTACTGGGAGGCTTGCCAACATGCATTGAAAAGCCCATACGAAGTAAGAACAAGTGATGAAAATGAGGAAGGGGGAGAAGCCCCTAGTGATAATGATGAAGGTAGCAACAACAAGAGTGATAATAGTAGTGACAGCAGCAGCAGTGACAATGGAGATGGTGAAGATGATGGCAACAGTGATAGTGAAAGCAATGATATTGAAGACTATGATAGCCAATAGTGGCAATGATTGGAGTGAACTCCCTAGTGATAGAGAATATGAAGATGATGGGCTTTATTATGAAGACTATGATGATGATGTAGACTACTATGATGAAGATATAGAGGATGATGCCGTAGTTGAACCTATATACATAGGAAGCAATGTTGACAGTGATCAATACAGGCTAGAAAATGTGTTAGAAGCTGTAGGAGAAGAGATTGGAGAAGCCGATTATATAGACTACAGGCATCTCTCAGATTGGAGTTGCATCACTGATGTTAGTTCAAAGTCAGGACCTCGATATGACAAGTATGGTAGATAGATTCCTGAGTTGGGGTCATTTCACAATTTAGAGCTTGGCTCACTGACCCCATACACCGAAGAAGAAGATGACATAGATGCTAGATTAGCCACTCTAGACCAAAAACTGATGGTCCATAGTCTCAGAAACATAACGCTAGATAGCCTTGAAGATGATAATAAGAAGATGGAAGGGAACGAGTCAAAATACCTCCCTCAATACACCCACCTAAACAACAAAGGGAAGCAAGATTTGTTTGGTGAGTGGATGGATAGCATAGAGCGCTTGGATGCTTTTGCGAATGACAAGCCCACAGATATGGAGGTTGATGGTGAAGCCACGGATTATATGAATGAAGATCCCACGGTACTAATGCTGAGGGAAGAAGGAACTCACTGGGAGCCACCTGCCATTGTTGAAGCCACGACCAAGTTGAAGAACTAGGTATGGGATAGAGCTGCCCACCCCATAGAGAACTCCATGAATAAGATCAAGACCGTTGAGTCAATCACTCTTGCCAAGAAGATCAAGACCGTCGAGCCAGTCGCCCTTGCCAAGAACACTGTTTCTATCCCTATCGAGTCTATTTCTGTTGGAATTACTATTCTTGTCAAGTCTGTTTGTGATAGTATTCTTGTTGAGTCTGTTTTAGTTAAGTCTATTGAGTTTGTTGAGAACTCTTTTCCTTATAATGTGATTTTTGATTTTGCTTATTTGTTGGCTTTGAATATTTTTATTTCTAAAATTGATAAAGAAACTCTTAATAATAAGGAATTAAAATAAGGGCATTTAGAACCTATAAAAGAAGAAACTTAACCTATTAACCTGGGAACTGATGATGAACCTAAAATGATACAAGTGGGCAATACCCTAACCACCTTTGAGAAAGATGCATTAGTTGCCCTACTAACAAAGTTCAAAGAGGTATTTGCATGGTCATATGAAGACATTCCTGGGATTGATACATATATAGTGCAACACTGCATCCCTACAGATCCAAACATGAAACCCGTCAAGCAGAAATTGAGAAGAATGAAGCCAAAGTGGACTTTTAAGATCAAGGAAGAGGTCGAGAAACAGTATAATGCAGGATTCCTAAGGGTGGTCAACTATCTAGAATCGTTAGCTAATGTGGTTCCGGTGCCAACGAAAGATGGGAAAGTTAGAATGTGTGTAAACTTCTGAGATTTGAATAAGGCTAGCCCAAAAGATGATTTTCCTTTGTCTCACATTGACATCCTGGTTGACAACACAGCAAGACATGCCTTGCTATCATTTATGGATGGATTTTCAAGGTACACTCAGATAAAGATGGCTTCAGAAGATATGGAAAAAACCTTCTTCATCACTCCATGGGGGACATATTGCTACAAGGTCATGCCATTTGGCCTTAAGAATGTTGGTGCTACTTACCAACGTGTAGCCACCACTTTTTTGCATGATTTGATCCACAAAGAAGTAGAGGTTTATGTTGATGACATGACAGTGAAATCCAAATACCGTGAAAGGCATATACCAGCTTTACGAAAATTCTTTGAAAGAATCCAATTTTACAAGTTGAGGTTGAATCCAAAGAAGTGCACTTTCAGAGTCACATCCGGAAAGCTACTAGGGTTTATGGTAAGTCAAAGAGGAATTGAAGTCAATCCTGACAAAATCAAGGCAATTGTAGAGATGAAGCCTCCAAGAACTGAAAAGGAGATTCGGGGGTTTCTGGGGAGGATACAGTACATCAGCATATTCATAGCCCAACTCACCATGACATGTGAACCAATTTTTCAACTGCTCAAAAAAGAAGTTCCTACAGTATGGAATGAACAATGCTAAGAAGCCTTTGAAAAGATTAAAAATTATCTGATGAAGCCACCAATACTCGTCCCATCGGTACCTGAAAAACCATTCTTGTTGTATCTCACAACTACGAATACAGCATTGGGGGCTTTACATGCTTAATACCTAAAGGAGACTAGAAAAAAGAATGCAATCTACCACATTAGCAAGAAGATGTTGCCTTATGAAGAAAAGTATTCACCACTTGAGAAGATATGTGTAGCACTTGTATGGGCAACCCACAAACTCAGACATTATATGCTTGCTTACAAGGTCTTGTTGATTGCAAGAATGGACCCATTGAAATATCTACTGGAGAAGCCTTTGCAAGATGGGAAGACAACTAAATGGGTTTTACTTTTATCAAAACTTGATATTAAATATGTGACTCAGAAGTCTGTAAAAGGGAAAGCAATTGTCGACCACTTAGCCCATTGTTCACCAAAAGAAGCTGAAGAAATCAAAGGGGACTTTCCAGATGAAGATATTATGGTGATCGAGGTGGAATCAGGGAAGATGTATTTTGATGGAGCAACTAATCAAAATGGAAGTGGCATTGGAGTTCTCTTAATTTCTCCAAAAGGGACACACATCCCATTTTCTGATAGGCTCAACTTTCCTGCCACCAACAATGCCACTAAATATGAAGCTTGCATTATGGGGTTACGAGCAGCTCTAGGTCTTGGAGTGAAAGAGTTGGAAATATATGGTGACTTTGCCTTGATAATCTCTTAGATTCAGAATAAATGGAAGATCAAGGAAGAAAGGCTAATGCCTTATCATGAATGTCTTCAAAAGTGGGCCTCGAAATTCAGCAAGATTCAATATCAATATGTGCCAAGAATGCAGAATCAGATTGCAGAATCAGATTGTAGATACTTTAGCAACAATGGCATCCATGATGGATGGGCCAAAGGAAGATGAAGCTAGACCAATAGTGGTGGAACAGAAAGAAGAGCTAGCTTATTGCCTGACAATAAAAGAAGATGAGGAAAATAATGGAGAAGGGGAATGGTATTCAGATATCCTATGGTACCTAAAGGATGGGACATACCCAAAGTCTATAGACAAGAATGACCAATTGACTATCAGGAAGTTGTCCACTAAGGATATTATTTGTGGCGAAAAGCTTTACAGAAGATCATATGATGGAATTCATCTCTTTTATGTGACCGCCAAGGAAGCACAACAAATAATTGAAGAGGTTCATAAGTCAAGTTATAGGCCACATATGAATGCACACATGCGGTCACGGAAGATAATGAGACAAGGTTATTACTAGACTACTATGGAAGCCGACTGTGCAGCTTATGTTTGAAAATGCCATCAATGCCAAGTCTATGGAGATCTAAAGCACATGCCACCCATGCCATTACATACTATGACATCACCCTGGTCGTTCTCTACATGGGGGATAGACATTATTGGGAAAATTCACCCAACAACATCCAATTGCCATGAGTTCATACTCGTAGCCATTGATTATTTCACTAAGTGGGTAAAATCTGCTTCATACAATGTTTTGAACTCAAAGAAAGTTGGTCAATTCATTCAAACCAATATCATTTACAGATATGGGGTACCACATGAAATTATCTCAGACAATGGGTTACATTTCAAGGGAGAAACAGAGAAGTTGCTACGACAATTCAACATTCAGCACCACAAATCTTCACCCTACCGTCCTTAGACTAATGGAGCAATTGAGGCTACCAACAAGAATATAGGGCGAATCATGAAGAAGAGTATGAAAAACTACAAGGACTGGCACCTACAATTACCCTATGCACTTTGGGGTATAGAACATCAATTCGATCTTCCACGAGAGCCACTCCATATTCATTGGTGTATGCGATGGAAGTAGTCCTCCCCATTGAAATGGGTGTTCATTCATTGAGAACAGTGTTGGAGAGTGAAATCCCTAAAGTAGATTGGTTGCAAAGTAGATATGACCAATTATGCATGATGGACAAGAAGAGACTTAAGGCCCTGTATCATATTCAAGGTTACCAAAGGAGGCATAAGAAAGCTTTTGACAAGAAAGTAAGAACCAGAGATTTGAAGTTGGAGGATTTAGTGCTAGAAGAGATCTGAGCCTCAATTCAAGATGCAAACAAGAAGTTCAAGCAAAATTGGGCAGGTCCATACATTATCAAGTAGATATACTCTGAGGGAGCAGTAAGGTTGATGGATTTAGATGCAAACCTTTTCACTGAACCAACCAATATGGATCAATTGAAGAAATACCACGTCTGAGGTTGTAGTCTCAAAGCACCACGTCTGGAGTGGTTGTAAATTATATTGTTTCCCTTTCTAGGTTTGTTAAAAAAAAAAAAAAAAAAAAAAAAAAAAAAAAAAAAAAAAAAAAGAAGAAGAAGAAGTAGGCAGAAAACCCAAAAGGGCAATCTACGAAAAAGAAGAGTAAAAAAAAAAAGAGTGAGAGAGCTTGCTAGGTTGAAAACCAGAAAAGGTAGCCTAGGCAAAAGTTAAGGCAAATAAAAAAAAAATTAACTACGTGATGACCTAATCCTACTCCTACTGCCAAAAGGGTACGTAGGCAACCATGCATTGGTCCGGTCACAATTTCCCCAAACCCACCATTTACCCGTTAACCAAAAAAAAAAAAAAAAAACAATTCAAAAATTTAACCATTCCATTAAACCATGTCATTACACAAAACCTTCAAAAAACCAAACCCTCAAAACCTAAACCCTAAACCAAATTTTGAAAAAAAACCAAACCCTAAAAACCTAAACCTTAAACAGAGCCCTTAACCTAAAAGTCCTAAATAATTCCTAAACCTAAGAGTTTCACATCCACTTGGTCAGCCATCTCCAAGCCCAACAACATGTTCCGTATAGAAGTAGGATTTGTGTCCATAGGAGTAAAAGGTTTTATTCTTTTTCCACCGGATATTCCTTACTCATATTGGAATTACCTCAAGAGTTTGTTAGCCTTGTAGAAAGTTGCTTTCCTTAACCCAACTAGGAAGATGTAATCTGATCCCAGAGACCATAACAAAGGGGTTGGGCACTTCCACCAATAACAATTCCACCAAATGGAGGCGCTAGATTTCTTGTTCAGAAGTTTCACCTAGTCACTCTCAGTTTGACACTTGGATTTGAGGACAATCCTACTGAGAAAATTGCCAGGACCATAATCAGAAACGATAGGTGTAGCAATCATGTCCAATCTTTCCATCAACCATATTTGCAAAACAAAGGGACTCCCGAGAAAGTTTTGTGACTCTCCACCATGAAATACAGATTCCAATCCCAAAAGAGTTTCTGCCAAGACTAGAGGATCAGGATTATCACCATCTTTAATCTAAATCACAACACTTATGGCTCGAGCATCCACAAAATCAGGCCTTCTTAAGCAAAGCAAGAAGTTTCCCACAAAGCAAAGAGCTAAGCCAAAATTCTTCTGCATGTTGTCAGTCACTCCATGAGTACATTTATTGATCAACCTGGAAAGAACTGTGCGAAGATTCACCATGTGCCCTTCAATCATGCTACTGGTAATTGAAATAGGAAGTCCTAGAGCATCAAATAAATTTTCCCTATGTCTAGGATCACAAGAAACTGCTACGGATTTCTTGCTAGCATCATAACACAGGATAGCTGAAAATTCTACAATGGTGGGACAAAGTTCAGTAGTTTGAAACTGGAATACATGGTTTTCAGTATCCCAGAACTTCACGACAACACGGATGAAATCCCACTTGATCTTGACATTCCTCAGAGCCTTAATTCCCTCTAGTTTATGTGCTATAAAATTGGTCTTGGTGCTAAAATCAAAGCTACGAACCCTTCTGTTGATATCATGAATTGTTGAATGAGAAAATTTTTGATTGTTAGCTATGGATAACTCTTGCTTGTGATTGTTGTGTCTTGCTAACTTTGATGCAGAGATTTGTTTACAGGATAGATTGCTAAAGTAAGGTACTTCAATTCTTAGTCAGGTTTAAATAAGTTTCAAAGAGTTTGTAGCTGAGTAGGAAAGTGTTTCATGGTCACAACGAAGAAAATATTTTTCAAAAAACTCGAAAACGCAAAACACGCGTCAAAAAAGCGTGAGGAGTTGGCCTAACTTTGGGTAAGCCAGTCGGCACATTAAAGTGCCATTCGGCACTCTAAAAGTGCTGATCTGCACTTCCAAAGTGCCGATTGGCACTCAACTCCACTAAGGCTCATTTATCCTGTTTTTTGTTTTCAAGCACTCTTTAGATCCGTTTTTGACCCTATTTAACACTCAAAAGGATTTTTTTTTTCTTAAACTGGGGCATTCAGACATATCTTGTTCTTGTTTTAGAAAACATTTTCACCCACATCACTACTTTCAAAAGAAACATTGATCAAATTAAGTTTTTTTTCAAAACCATGAATTCATCTCTCAAATTAGGGGCATTCGGTCATGACTCATTCATTTAAAAAAAAAAAAAAAAGACCATCCTCATTATCTAAACTAGGGGCATTCAGCTCCGCCTCATGCAAGTCAGTACAAATTCCATCAGAATTGGTCAAGATAAGTTTAAATTGGTACTACAAGACTTTATCAAGTGAATTCTAAACTTGTCTCATTTAAAGTTCCAACAAGATCAAAAGCAATTCAAAGGACAAAGAGCTAAAAGCTAAAATTAATACAAATTTGTCTAAGAAACACTTCTTCTTGTTTTTGCAGGAAATTTAAAAACACAAATCAAGCATCATTAGGACTCCGAGTTCGCTTGCGCAAAGACCTCCTCGATCCACCTCTAGAGGAGCCGCCCTCAGTGTTTCCTTCTTGACTGGCATAGAATCGAGATTCTTGCTGCCAGTTCTCAAGTTCAAGATTTTTGATCCTTTCCTCCAAGGATCTTGTGTTGGCATCAGCCAATGCCATGTGACTAGCCTGAAAATATAACAAAGACAAGTGTTAGACCCATCATCAGGATAACCAAAGAAAATCTCATGCCCAACAAAAATTTTCAATGACCAAAATTTCATGCCACCACAAAATTTTTTCATACCCATGCCCACATAATTTTGCCATGCTCATGAAATAAGACTTACACATGCCGACAAATTTTCCGCATTCATCATGGATTTGTTTGACCAAGCCTGTACAACAAATTTTTCATAATTTCAATGCCCCCAACATTCAAGCTAAAATTCATTTCAACAACACCACATATTACATACATTGCCAAACTCCAAATTTCAAGTTTCAAATTCCAAATTCCAAATTTCAAGCTTCAAATCCCAAGTTTCAAACTCTCAATTCCAAATTTCAAATTTTCAATCCCAAGTTTCAAAATCTCAATTCCAAATTTCAAATTTTCAATCCCAAGTCTCAAATTCCAAATTCCAAATTCCAAGTTTCAAATTTCAAAGACAAAATCTTTTTCAAAGGACTACAAAAATCTATCAAAGTTTTCTTGCTAAAAACGGAAAAAAATATAAATCAAGAAAGAAAAAATGAAGATCAAATAACTTAAAACAATGGAAAACCAAAACATTCATCATTTAAAGTCTAATCCAAAATTTTGGTCTTTTACAAGAAAAACTCCAGGTTCCAAGGTAGAGAAGCCCTTTGGTTGCCACAGTTCAAGTTCGAGGAAGAGAAGCCCCTTGGTCGTCACAATTCAAGATTGAGATAGAGAAGCCTCTCAATTGCCCCAGGTTCCGAGGTAGAGAAGTCCCTTGAATACCTTCCATCAAGATTGAGGTAGAGAAACCCGTTAATCGCCACAGCCTAGGTTCCGAGGTAGAGAAGCCCCTCGGTCACCTTCCACCAAGATCGAGGAAGAGAAGCCCCTTGGTCCCCACAATCTAGGTTCCGAGGTAAAGAAGCCCCATGGTTACATTTCATCAAGATCGAGGTAGAGAAGCCCCTTGATCGCCACAGCACAGGTTTTGAGGTAAAGAAGCCCCTTGGATACCATTCATCAAGATCGAGGTAGAGAAGCCCCTTGATCCCCACAGCATAGGTTCCGAGGTAAAGAAGCCCCTTGGTTACAATTCATCAAGATCGAGGAAGAGAAGCCCCTTAGTTGCCATAGCCCAGGTTCCGAGGTAGAGAAGCCCTTTGGTTGCCTTTCATCAAGATTGAAATAGAGAAGCCCCTTGGTCGCCACAGTTCTAGATTGAGATAGAGAAGCCTCTTAATCATCATAGGTTTCGAGGTATAGAAGCCTCCTAGTTACCTTTCATCAAGATCGAGGTAGAGAAGCCCCATGGTCACCACAGCTTAGGTTCTGAGGTAGAGAAGCCCCTTGGTTACCTTTCATTAAGATCGAGGTAGAGAAGCCCCTTGGTCACCACAGCCCAGGTTCTGAGGTAGCAAAGCCCCTTGGACACCTTTCATCAAGATTGAGGTAAAGAAGCCCCTTGGTCACCACAACTCAGGTTCCGAGGTAGAGAAGCCCCTTAGACACCTTTCATCAAGATCGAGCTAAAGAAGTCCCCCGATCGCCACAGCTCAGGTTCTAAGGTAGAAAAGCCCCTTGGACACCTTTAATCAAGATCGAGGTAGAGAAGTTCCTTGATTACCATAGCTCAGGTTCTGAGGTAGAGAAGACCCTTGGACACCTTTCATCAAGACCGAGGTATAGAAGCCCCACGGTCGACACACCTCAGGTTCCGAGGTAGAGAAGCATCTTGGTTACCTTTCATCAAGATCGAGGTAGAAAAGCCCCTTGGTCGCCACAGCCTAGGTTCCGAGGTAGAGAAGCTGCTTGGATACCATTCGTCAAGATTGAGATAGAGAAGCTTCTCAATCATCTCGGGTTTCGAGGTAGAGAAGCCCCTTCGTTACCTTTCATCAAGATCGAGGTAGAGAAGCCCCTTGATCGCCACAACCCAGATTTTCGAGGTAGAGAAGCCCATTGGTTACCATTCATCAAGATTGAGATAGAGAAGCCTCTCAATCGTCCCAGGTTCCGAGGTAGAGAAGTCCCTTGGTTACCTTTCATCAAGATTGACGTAGAGAAGCCCCTTGGACACCTTTCATCGAGATCGAGGTAGAGAAGCCCCTTGATCGTCACAGCTTTGGTTCCAATGTAGAGAAGCCCCTTGGACACCTTTCATCAAGATTAAGGTAAAGAAGCTCCTTCGTCGCCACAATTCAAGTTTTTAGGTAAAGAAGCCCCTTGGTTACCTTTCATCAAGATCGAGGTAGAGAAGCCCCTTAATTGCCATAACTCAGGTTCTAAGGTAAAGAAGCCCCTTGGACACCTTTCATCAAGATCGAGGTAGAGAAGCCCCTTGGTCGCCACAACTCAGGTTCCGATGTAGAGAAAACTTTGGTTACCTTTCATCAAGATTGAGGTTGAGAAGCGCCTTGGTCGCCACAGCCGAGGCTTCGAGGTAGAGAAACCGCCTAGTTACCATTCGTTAAGATTGAGATAGAGAAGCCTCTGAATCATCCTAGATTCTGAGCTAGAGAAGCGCCTTGGATACATTTTATCAAGATCAAGATATAGAAGCCCCTTGATCGCCACAGCCCAGGTTCTAATTTAGAGAAGCCCATTGGTTACCATTCATTAAGATTGAGATAAATAAGCCTCTCAATCATCCCGGGTTACGAGGTATAGAAGTCCCTCAGTTACCTTTCATCAAGATCGAGGTAGAGAAGCCCCTTGATCGCCACTACACAGGTTCCGAGGTAGAGAAGCCCTCTGGACACCTTTCATCAAGATCAAGGTAGAGAAGCCCTTTGGTCGCCACAGTTCAGGTTCTGAGGTAGAGAAGCCCCTCGATTACCTTTAATCAAGATCGAGGAAGAGAAGCCCTTTGCTCGCCACAGTTCAGGTTCTAAGGTAGAGAAGCCCCTTGGTTACCTTTCATCAAGTTCAAGGTAGAGAAGCCCCTTGATCACCAAACCCAAGTTTCAAGGGAGAGAAGCCCCTTGGAAACCTTTCATCAAGATTGAGGTAAAGAAGCCCCTTGATCGCCACAGCCTAGGTTCTGAGGTAGAGAAGCCCCTTGGACACCTTTCATCAAGATCAAGGTAGAGAAGCTCCTTTGGTCGCCACAACTCAAGTTCCAAGGTAGAGAAGCCCCTTTGGTTGCCACAATTCAGGTTCCAAGGAAGAGAAGCCCCTCGGTTACCATTCATCAAGATAGAGGTAGAGAAGCCCCTTAAACACTTTTCATCAAGATCAAGGAAGAGAAGCCCCTTGATCACCACAGCGCAGGTTCTGAGGTAAAGAAGCACCTTGGTTACCTTTTATCAAGATTATGGTAGACAAGCCCCTTGATCGCCACAGCCCAGGTTCTTAAGGAAAGAAGCCCCTTGGAAACCCTTCATCGAGATTAAGGTAAAAAAGACCCTTGATCACCACAGCCTAGATTCTAAGGTAGAGAAGCCCCTTGGACACCTTTCATTAAGATCAAGGTAGAGAAACCCTTTGGTTGCCAAAGCTCAGGTTCCGAGGTAGAGAAGCCCCTTAGTCGCCACAATTCAGGTTTCGTGGTAAAGAAGCCCCATTGTTACCATTCATCAAGATAGAGGTAGAGAAGCCCTTTGGTCGCCACAACTCAGGTTCCGAGGTAGAAAAGACCCGTGGTTACCTTTCATCAACATCGAGGTAGAGAAGCCCATTGGCAACCTTTCATCAAGATCGAGATAGAGAAGCCACTTGATCGCCACAACCTAGGTTCTAAGGTAGAGAAGGCCCTTAGTTACCTTTCATCAAGATCAAGGTAGAGAAGCCCATTAATCGCCACAACCCAGGTTTCAAGGGAGAGAAGTCCCTTGGAAACCTTTCATCAAGATCGAGGTAAAAAGGCCCGAAGAACGCCATAGCCTTGGTTCTGAGGTAAAGAAGCCCCTTGGACACCTTTCATTAAGATCTAGGTAGAGAAGCCCCTTTGGTCGCCACAGCTCAAGTTTCGAGGTAGAAAAGCCCCTAGGTGGTCACAATTCAGGTTCCAATGTAGAGAAGCCCCTTTGTTACCATTCATCAAGATCGAGGTAGAAAAGCCCATTGGTCACCACAATTCAAGTTTTGAGGTAGAGAAGCCCCTTGGTTACCTTTCATCAAGATTGAGGTAGAGAAGCCCCTTCGTCGCCACAATTCAGGTTCTGAGGTAGAGAAGCCCCTTGGTTACCTTTCATCAAGATCGAGGTAGAGAAACCGCTTGATCACTATAACCTAGGTTCTAAGGTAGAGAAGCCTCTTGGTTACCTTTCATCAAGATTGAGGTAGATAAGCCCCTTGATCGCCACAGCCCAAGTTTCAAGGGAGAAAAGCCCCTTGGGAACCCTTAATCAAGATCGAGCTAAAGAAGCCCCTTGATCGCCACAGCCCAAGTTTCGAGGGAGAAAAGCCCCTTGGGAACCTTTAATCAAGATCGAGCTAAAGAAGCCCCTTGATCGCCATAGCCTAGGTTTTGAGGTAGAGAAGCCCCTTGGACACCTTTCATCAAGATCGAGGTATAGAATCCCCTTTGGTCGCCACAGCTCAGGTTCCAAGGTAAACAAGCCCCATTGGTCGCCACAGCTCAAGTTCCGAGGTGGAGAAGCCCCTTGGTCACCACAATTCAGGTTCCAAGATAGAGAAGCCCCTTGGTTACCTATCATCAAGATCGAGGTAAAGAAGCCCCTTAGACACCTTTCATCAAGATCGAGGTAGAGTAGCCCCTTGATCGCAACAGCCCAGGTTCCGAGGTAGAGAAGCCCCTTGGTTATCATTCATCATGATCAAGATAGAGAAGCTCCTTGATCGCTACAGCCCAGGTTTCGAGGGAAAAAAGCCCCTTGAAAACCTCTCATAAAGATCGAGGTAAAGAACCCCCTTGATCGCCACAGCCTTGGTTCCGAGGTAGAGAAGCCCCTTGGACACCTTTCATCAAGATCAAGGTAGAGAAGCCCCTTTGGTCGCCACAACTCAGGTTCCGAGGTAGAGAAGCCGCTTGGTTACCTTTCTTCAAGACCGAGGTAGAGAAGCCCCTTAGACAACTTTCATCAAGATTGAGGTAGAGAAGCCCTTTGATTGCCATAGCCCAGGTTTTAAGGTAGAGAAGCCCCTTGGTTACATTTCATCATGATCAAGGTAGAGAAGCCCCTTGATTGCTACAGCCCAGGTTTCGAAGGAGAGAAGCCCCTTGGAAACCTCTCATCAAGATCAAGGTAAAGAACCCCTTGATCGCCACAGCCTTGGTTCTGAGGAAGAGAAACCCCTCGAACACCTTTCATTAAGATCAAGGTAAAGAAGCCCCTTTGGTCGCCACAACTCAGGTTCCGAGGCAGAAAGGCCCCTCGGTTACCTTTCATCAAGATCAAGGTAAAGAAGCCCCTCAGTCGCCACAATTCAGGTTCCGAGGTAGAGAGGCCCCTTGGTTGCCTTTCATCAAGATCGAGGTAAAGAAGCCCCTTGGACACCTTTCATCAAGATCGATGTAGAGAAGCCCTTTTGTCCCACAGCTCAAGTTCTGAGGTAGAGAAACCCCTTGGTTACCTTTCATCAAGATCAAGGTATAAACGCCCCTTGATCGCCATAGCCCAAGTTTTAAGGGAGAGAAGCCCCTTGGAAACCTTTCATCAAGATCAAGGTAAAGAAGCCCCTTGATCGCCACAACCTAGGTTCCAAGGTAGAGAATCCCCTTGGACACCTTTCATCAAGATCGAGGTAGAGAAGCCCTTTTGGTCACCACAGCTTAAGTTCCGAGGTAGAGAAGCCCTCGGTTGCCACCTTTCAGGTTTCGAGTTAGAGAAGCCCCTTGGTTACTTTTCATCAAGATTGAGGTAGAGAAGCCTGTTGATCGACCCACCATATTCAGATTGGGATAGAGAAGCCTCTCAGGCACTCCAGTTATCAAGATTCATTTCAGTGTTGGTTATCAAGTAGGTCAAGTATTCACAGTTTTCATTTTTGTCAAATAGCAAGGCACTTGTTCTATGTCCCAAGGTTTTAGGTTCTAGGGCTAGTTAATATTTGAAAATTCAACCTCAACTAAATCATGGCTACTAAAATCAGTGTCTTTGTTTTACATTGACATTCGCTTTACAAGCTCTATCAATGAGGGGCAATTTGTAGACCCTCGTTTTTGCACCTATGATTTAATCAAGGAAGATGACTAGAATGACCATTCATATACCCAAAATTCATGATTCAATTAGATGCATTAATTCATTCATTTCATATCATAAAAATGATCTTGAGATTCTAATAGTCTCGACGGTATGTCCGATTTTCAATTCGGACTGTCAGATTGAAAAATATCGCATGATCAATTTTGCTTGATCTGCATGTAATTAGTTTAGCTAGAATCAGCCGCACAAGATTAATTTAAATCTGATCCTTTTCGATTTTTTAGAAATAAGGCATCCCAATTCGTACTCTGATCATTCAACTAATTTTTCAAATTCCAGCCTCTATAAATAGAGGATATCTCTCAAAATTCAACACACTTTTTCACGCTTTTGACCCCCCCCCTTCTTTCTGGCTCTTCTCTTCGTTTTTTTTTTTTTTTTTTCTCTCTCTCTCTCTCTCTTACATTAATGACGTTCTAGAGGCTCTAGCCTTGGGAATTTATTTTCTGTAAGAAAAATATTTTAGGCTTCAAAGAGAATTGAATAAATTTCTTTGAATTCTAAAATATCCTTTCACAAAGAAGAGTACGCTCATGCAAGAGGTAGTTTTTCTTTTTCTTTTTTCTTTTTTTTTTTTTCCTTTTTTCTTCTATTCCTTTCTATTAATTTTGTTTGATGATGCATGAATAGGCTTAGGATTTTTTTTTTTTTTTTTTTATTCTTATGTAATTGCCATGTGTTGTTTGAACTTTTCTTTAATTATGTTCTAGTTGATTTGTTATTATGATTTCTCTCTTGAATCTCAAAATCTGCTAATTATCAAAGATTTTTTTTAAAACTAAAAACTGATCTGAATTTTTCAAATCTTATTTTTTTAACACATAAAACTGATATGTATTTTCATTAAATGCAAATCTGATTTTTTTAACACGTAAAACTGCTCTGTTTTTTTATTAAATACAGATCTGATTTTTTTTAACACACAAAACTGATCTGTATTTTCATTAAATACATATCTATTCTTTTTACACACAAAACAAATCTATATTTTCATTAAATATAGATCTGATTTTTTTAAACACAAAAAACTGATCTGTATTTTCATTAAATACGGATTTGATTTTTTTTTTTTTTTAAGAAAATTTTCTTTGTCACAAAATAGCAGATTTTGAAATTTAAAAGAAGAAGCTAAAAGTTGAGATGATTTTTTATTGATGCATGTAACATAGATTTATCTTATTAGTGTAGTTCCTCTTCTAAAAAAGTCTTTTTCTTATTTTATTCATAAAAACCAGATCTGATTTTTTTTTTTTTCTCTACAAATCTAGATTTTTTTTAATTCACAAAACATATCTGATTTTTCCTAATAAAAATCACCATTTTTAACTTTGCTCCAAAATAGATCTGATTTTCTTTGCAAAACTTTTTTTTTTTTTTTTGTTTATCTACACAAAAACAGATCTAGTTTCTTTTTTAAAGAATCAAATCAATTTTTTTTTACAAAAGCATATCTGAATTTTTTTTTCTAAAAAAAGAGGATACATTCATAAGATGGATTTATGTGAGTTAGTTTTGGTCAAGTGTGTCATGTATGTTCAGCACATCATTCACATCATGCAAAAAGGCTATATTGGTAATTAGAGTCTAGAAGACCAGACTCTGTCTGGACGGAATGGATGCCTAACACCTTCCTATTCCGTAACCAGTAACCTAGCTTCCGAACTTAGTTCTTTTGGATAGGTAGACCTGTGCCTTGTCTTTCTTTTTATTTTTGGGTAGATTGTAACTAAGACTCAAAACCTTGTAAGATTCAATTTATCAAGACTGTATCTATTTCTATTCAATCAATGACAATGAAGTATTTTGATCAGGTAATTTTGTATTTACTTTTTTCTTATTTTTTGTATAAAAAATAAATGGCGACTCCACACCATTGACCCAAAAAAAGAGGTGCCCTGAAAAAGCACTCAAATCTCTTTTTTTTAGAGCACCTTCCCACAGAAGTTGCGATCTCTCACAGTTTCATTCAAATTTACATAATTACTTTGACTTTTTTTTCAGTCTTTCCTCCATCTCTCCTCCCCCAACACATCAACAAGCCCACAACTTTTGTAAAACAACAAGCTCACAGCTTTTATAAGTTTTACAGTTTTACTCACGTTTACTATTAGCTTCTCTTTTTAATATGTATTTTCCAATGTTCTACTTTCCAATCCCTTCCAAAAGAACTCATCACTTAGTGCAAATCTTCTCATAAATCTTACACTCTCTTCAAGCACTTTACAAAAATTCATTAGACCATTGATGCGTGGGTCATACATACATAAATAGAGATTTTTTTTGTGAATCAATATAACTATTTAATCTTGACGCCCACAAAGATAAATTTCTAGCTCCGCCCTTGGTGATAGATGTTGACAACTTGCCATAAACGTAGACATCATGCCTCTTATCGTATTCTCCTAAAGTTGGAATGAAGTAGCTGGTGTGTCATGCCATCAACCATAACTGATAACCCTGTACTTTGATCACCAACTCTTTTCAAGTAAAGGTTCAGCCTGCAGAGTTGACCGTTGCCAAATATAATGAGGGCTTCAAAACCACTACTGTGGGTTAAGAGCCTCTATAAAAGGAAGAAACCATAGATCTATATAATGAAATGATCAACTTAGGCATTTACATCTTACTAAACTGACATAATATTATACACCACTAAAAGAAGCAAACATCATGTACCGAAGTTAAATTCTGCACTTCCTCTTTACATTATAACGTACACATGAGAAGAAGGAAAAGTTAAGCTATAGAGATCATCAAAAGTTCAAGAGGGGACAACAAATGCAAACTTCTCAACTCAAACGCAATCCACGGCTGAACTGAGTTCCAGAGAAGACAGAACCATCCTTTTTCTCGCTTTTTCCTTCTTAATGTGGACCAGCTTGTCATAAACGCACCATGGAAAGCTAAGGAAATGATCTCGATCCATACTCTCATTGTAGGTACCCCAATAACTATAATGATATGTGACATGGTACCAAGCTGAAGCTTTTGCATATACATCTTCAGCTTCAGAATCTAAATCACTTTCCTTCTCATTGAACCAGGCCCTAGCTTCCTTTCTCAAGGACTTTACAGCCATAGCAATTGCTTCTGCATCTCTTCTCTTGGTGAAAGACTTGCCCATTCTCATGATATTCCCACTCAGTATTTCAGCCTCAGTTTTGATGCCATAATAGTCCATCATGTTTCCCAACTTGTAATCATAATTTCCCTTGTAATAAACAGCATCATCAATGAAATCCTCAAAGCCATCAACTTCCATATCAGAGTCATACGACTGCATTGCAACTTCAGCAGTGGACTTAAAATAACTAGAATTTGGTGTAATGTCTTTCACCTCCCGGAAAAGCTTTCCAATCACATTGTCTGATATATAGGTGGGTTTGTCAGGCTTCTCCATGAAATCTGGATATTCTTTGACATGAAGTTCATGCGGTATTTCAGCTGGTACACCAGTTTTCGGAAAGTCAACGGCAATTGAAAATAGCTTTGCAAGCTCTATGCAGGGATTACTCATTGCTTTTGTAGGCTCTTTATCTGCAAATGCTGTGTGAGCATTGGCAATAATTCCTAAGCTGTCATTGACAATGTAATTCGTAAAATACTCCTGGACTTCCTGTAACAGAAAAAATAAACACCTCTTATTTTGGAATTTGTGGGAAATAGAACCTTTTTAAGTTGTAGGGCATGAGGTTAGAAATAAAATTGAGCAGAAAATTAAAATTCATTGAATTGACAATACATTATGACATATACAGAAATGCAACTCATCAATTCAATGCTTTGAAGGATTTTCATGGAATTCCAATTTGTTAGTTTTTAGACCCCTTTTTGTCACGTATTGACAAAGACAACCCAATCAGAAGGTCGACAGAAAACATACGCAACAGAGAATAATAGAAAATAGAGAATTAAGGGAACACAAAACAATTCAACTCTATAGAAAATAGAGACAACTCCCCCTATGAACAACACAAGTTAAAAACAATCTTCTCCCCCTAAAAAAATAGAAAAAACAAAACAAGTTTTGGAGAAAATTTAGGAGGAAGGGAAAAGTAAAAAGACATAAACCAAACTTAAAAACTAAGTTGATGATACACATGAAGAAAAATATTCTCTTTTTCAATAAAATGCAAACATGGCACTATGTGACCCATAAACAGTTGCATGAGTAGAGAAAATATTTGTACATTAATTATCCATCATAACTCTTAAGAAAATAATTGTCTACAATTCACACATAAAAATAACATATACTAGAAAGTACATAACTCAAAAATTAATCAATTAATTTTTAAATCAAGTTGAGTACCCAATTTAGCAAAGTGTATGCATGTTATGTGTGAAAACAATGAGAGATATGACTTGCAAAACTGCACAATGGATACAAAAAAAATCAATGCAATACATGTGAAGCCTAAACATAAATGATGCATGGAAAAATCAAATTTTTGAAACACATAACGATTTAATGCAGAAACTCCTCAAAGCACAATATTTCATGAATGAAATGCATGAGTATGAGATTAAAAGTTTTTCAAAAACACTTGAATTCAACCTAGATCTTCCAAAAACAAGATTTTCAATCAATTGTCCTCAAAAACTCAAACATTAAGCACATTTTGCATCAAAATCCAAGAACATGTAATCTTAGATGGCCACAATAAGATCACACACAATATAATGTACCAAGTTTAACAAAAAGTAACTTGTGCAGTATGTACAACTAGTAAAAGCTTGAGAGACATGTGAGGTGATATGTAAATAGAAATCAATCACAATTTCTACAAAATTCATCACGGGTTGGCCTTACCCGCGAGACACTCGCGAAAACATACAGCCTGGCATGACTCTTCATCATCCAGTCATGTGCTCTGCACAAGGCTCTTTTCATGGGTAAGCTACTCGCAAGATAGTCGTGAGCCAGTCACGAAAACCACTTGTTCATCTTTCAAAGCTTGAGTCTTCACCGATCTCTCACACTCATCCCTCACAATTAATCCCAAAAACATATAGGGAAAATGATTGAAGAAATTACAATCAAATTTGGTACGGAATTAAAGCAAACACAACATAGTTGAAAATCACAACTTTATAATCCCTAAAAATAAAATGGTGGTGTAACTTTCGGAGAATATTGTGTGAGAATTGGAAGACAAATCTTGTCTATTATCTTAGTGTGATATTGGGGTTTTGGGTTAGTAAATGTTTATTTTGTGTTTGGGAGGTTCATAAGTGTAGTTGTATTTTGTAATTCATATCATTATAGTAGATTTTGGTTGGGGGAAGAATAAAATAATTAGTTCCAGGAAGCTAATAAATAAGAAGAAATGCAAAATTGAATTCACCAACAATCTATGACAAGTAGTGTGCATAGCAGCAGAATATTAAAGAAAGGAGGGGGGCAATGTACCTCAATACTCAAAACATTCAATATTTTATTGATCAACTCCTCATTTGATTACAATAACACACTTCGTAAAACCCATAAATCTTAACCTCTCCTAATAGAACTAGGACTCCTACTTTGACTAGTAAACCAAACCCTAATTGACTCAAACCAAAGCGCACACATGAAGGCCAACGTGCCTCAATACTCAAAATTGATGCTATATATTTTTAAAGCTAGTTGTTACTAGTGCTTATGTTGTACGATAAGTAGTTCCTTTTACTTGTAATAGCCTTTCTCACTTGTAACAGAAAGTTAGCCAATAGGTTGTTTAGTGATAAGTGCAATAGCCTATCAGATAGTTAGAGAAGTTTGTTAGGCTTTGGCCAATCACATGACAGCCACAAGGTGGGTTCTTGTAACTAACTCAGCAGCTTGCTTATATAACTACAAGGTTGCCCTCATTGTAACTAGTAGAATTTGAATCCAAGAAATCTCTACCTGTGAGGTATTATTCGAAGAGTGTGTCTCTTGAAAAGCTAATTCATTCTTTCTTTTCTCTAAGAAACTTAGCTTTCCAAAACAGCTTTCCATTTTCACCAATTTCCTCCATCATAATTTGGTATCAGAGTTTGAGATCCATTTGGGAATTCAAGTTCTTTCTTGTCCTTTCAATTCTAAAGCATAGCCTATTCAAGATTTAATCCTTGCATTCATTTTCTTATCCTGTATCAGTAAGCCTAAAGATTTGTGTGGATGGCACTAGTAGAATACAATTGAAAGAACAAGAGAGCTTCTGCAGCACATGAACTTGAGGTGCAAGTTCATCCTAGGTAGTAGCCGCAACCAAACCAAGAAGGGGAACCCTAGGTGACATTGGAGTAGACTATAGAGTTGCTAAGGGGGTAACTTGCTACCTTGAATGAGGAAGTGAGAAGAAATCAACATCATCATACTAGAAATGATGGTGAACCTACAAAAGAAGCTGAAGCTTATAGCCACAACCACTTCAATAGCCCAATTGGTCATCTTCGAGGAGGTGTTCCACGGCAAGTGCTTGGTCCTTTGAGGGGAGAATCGAAATAGGAATCCAACTTCAAGATTGAGTTACCTAAGTTCTATGGTAGCTTGAATCATGAAGCATTCATGCACTAGCTTAACCAAGTGGAAAGAATCTTCAATTTCCATGAGGTACCAAACTCCCAAAAGGCGAAGTTGATCTCTATCAAGCTGAGAGGGTGAGCTTCAGCTTGGTGGGTACAACTCCAAGTTCAAAGATTTAGAAGAGGCAAAAGAAAGATTCAAGATTGGTCCAACATGAAGCAGAAAATAAGAAACCAATTTCAGCCTTTCAATTATATGTAGTCCTTGTACAAACAACTACATAATTTGAAGCAACATGGTAGTGTGGGAGAGTATACCGAGGCATTTTATCAATTGGTAGCTTAAGTATACCTATATGAGAGTGAAGAACAGATGGTTGCAAGGTTCTTGAGTTCTCTTAAACCACCAATTCAAGATCCATTATATTTGCACCAACTTTGGTCTATTTCTAAAGGTTACAATAGAGCTGTTAGGGACATATTTTTATGAAATTGGCTATTCTTTGACAAAATGCACTTTAATTGTATTTGGGTAAATCTAAGTAGGTTCAAAATGATCATTACAAGTGGTTAAATTGAAGATATGAAGATTACTCAAGAATTGCTCAAGAAAAGTGCAATCTGCAGGTCTCGATACCTCCTCGATAGAAGCTCGATCTGTTGAGATTCATTAAAGCTCGACAGATGTCTCGATATATCGAGCTTACGGGTTTTCAGATTATAGTCAGCAATGTTTTTATTCTAAAAGGCTATTTGTTTATGGGTTTGTATAATCCTTATTGGACCAAGAAAGCCCAAGGTTTGTGTAAACCTATTTGGAATAAGAAAGCCCATTAAACTCCCATTTAAAGGAGGTGGAAAAAGAAAAACCCAACCCCAGAGAGCTTCATAAGGTTTTCTTTTTGGAACCCTAGCCTCCTTCTACAGAAGAAAGAGTTCTTGCTGCATTTCTTATACGCCTTTGGGTTCTGTAACCAAGCAAAGTCTTTTGCACCAACATTGAAGATCTTATTGGTGTTCTTATGTGAAGCTGCTGCAAATCAACTACAACAATCAAAGTGTTGCTGTGGAGTTAGTCACGTACTTGGGAGCCGTGCATCGAAAGGGGAACTGTCACTACAAAACAACTCTAATAGGGTATTGGGGTAAGGGTTCAACTGTAGGTTGGTAAGGTACTTGGATTCCTTTACTTGTAACCGCTTGTTGTGATAATAGTGGAGTTTTGGAAGTAGTGACCTGAAAATCAGTCGGTGGGGTTTTTGCCGTTAGGTTTTTCCCATTCATAAACAAATCACCGTGTTATTTATTTTCCGCTGTATAATTAGTTTATTGGTGATTTTTTTGTGCTACCACGCGTTTGCATGATAAATTAATTAATTAATAACTTGGCTAATTAATTAATTAATTAATTTCTATCACAAGAGGTCATTCAGTTTGTGGCCTATCAAGTGGTATCAGAGCAGGCACACTTTGATTAGGTTTTAATCTTTGCTGTGTGATCCATTGACCCCTGTTATCACGGAAACTCTTGATTGTTTTGATTTGCATAATTTTATGTTAAATGATGATGATGATATTCAAGATGCCTATTGCAAGCTTTATAATTTTTGTATGAAATCTCTTGAATGTTCTACAAAATTAAAAGCTAAATTTAAAAAGGTCAAGCTTGAAAAAGATGATTTGATTGCAAAATTGGATGAAGCCAATAATTTGAATGAAAATTTTAAAAATCAAATTTCATCTCAGGTGGACAAAATTAATAGTTTGGAAGAGCAACTAGTTGAATTTAAAACTAAAGTTAAAAATTAACTAGTGCCAAACTTGTTGTTGAGCCTAACTCAAAAGAAAAATATTTTTATGTTCCCCCATTTAAAAGGAATAATGAAGAGTTAAAGGCTAATATTGCTAGGATAGACAAAGGTAAACAATCTGATGTTAATGCTGAAGTTTCTAAACCTATGTCTAAAACTCCTCCTAGGTTGAATAAAACTTCTGAATTTGTCCCCACTTGTCATCATTGTCATATTGTTAGTCATATTAGGCCAAATTGTCATAATTTGTCAACATCTAAGGTTAGACCTCCTTCTAGGAAGCATAGTAGTTCAAAAACTATTCATGTTTGTCACCATTGTGGAGCTTCCGGTCACACTCATCCTAATTGTTTCAAGTTGTTTCCTCATAAGCGAGTGTCAAATAGGTCTCATTTTTTGTCGAAAGGCTCTGTACCTATTCTTGGTGAGTTATTAGAAGCTTTGAACTCTTTAACTCAATTTCAGGGGAATTCTAATTCCTCAATGTCCTATAGTAGTCATACTAGGACACGTGCATTTTCATCTTCCCGGCCAAAGACTCGTGCTGTGTGGGTGATAAAGGATCCTAAGACTTAATTGTCTTTTCTGTTTGTCCTCTACTTTAATTCTTTCTATATAAAGTAGGACTCTCTTTACTTGATTTCTTATCTGCTTTTGGAATCATGTTTTCATGCATCTGTACCCTTCTATCATGCCTTCATGCATACGCATATTTCTTTCATGCTTTCATGTTGTTTGTTTAACATGTTTTTGTTTGGTTATTTTTCAATTTTTTTTTTTTTTTTTTCATATAAAAATTAAAAATTAAAAAAAAATCAGAAAAATACAAAAACAATGTGTGTTTTGTGTATTTTGGTACTTGTGTATCTTGGATGGCCATTGAAACAAAGTCTTCTAAATTTTGTATCATTTGTAACTTAGATGAGCATCTCTATGCACAACTAAGCAAGTGAGCTTTGTGACTCGTATTTGTGATGAGTACGATTAAGTTGTCTCTTAAACTTAACACGCATATCACTCTTTTTGACGGAAATGACTAAAAAATCCTGAGAAAAATGCATAAATAACCATCTCACCACTATTGCCCGCCAATCATAATAAGACACCTGTATGCTTCGGCATAGCAAAAGTGCAGTGTCAATGACATTTGTGTGTTTAGGTATAGCAAAATTGGAATGTCAAATATCATTGAGTATTTCTTTTCTCTATCTAATATGTCCATGCATGATATGCTAAAAAGAAAAATATGCAAAAAAATATATATATATTAAAAGCAAAAAGATCAAAAATGCTTTAAATATGATTGCAAGCGTGTATTCTAGGAGATGTGGGAGTTATAGGATGTACCTCAAAGGTGATAGTCCCCATCAAGCAGTTATGATTGTGTGTGAGTTAAAATGATTTTCTCATATTTCAAATCGTCATAACATGTATACACTTATGCAATCTTGAGATGTTTTTCACACACAACACTCAATATTCTTTGCTATTCTTGATACATGTGCAGGTACAATGTGATTTAGCTATCACAAGATTTTACATGTGTTAATATATGCTTACTAAACTGTCTTAACTTGTTTTTGAAATATAAAATTAGTTAGACTTGTTTAGTGTGTGTGTGTGTGTGTGTTTTTGAAGATCCATATGCTTAAAATTTTAATTGAGAGATGATTTTGAGAGATTAATATGTTGATTGGATCGTTGGTTGAGTTGCATGTTGGATTGCATTCATGTCTGTGTTTTTCTCATCTCGAAAAACTGCTTTTAAAAGCTATCTCGATACCTCCTCAACACCTCCTCGATACCTTGCTGTCTGTCGAGCTTCTTCAACTTTTTCTTGTCGCAATCCCGATAGCTTCTCGACACCTGGTGGATCGATCAAGATCTTTTTAGCCTTTTGTTGATTTGTCCCTCGACAGATCCTCGACAGTTGCATCTGTCGACGTCTATTATGCTCGACACCTGTCTCACCACCTCTCGATCGATCGAGATCCTCTTGCATGCATTATTTTTCATATGTTTTGCATATTTTTGATTATCTTTGTGTCCATAGCATCTTGTTTTTCTTTTTCTTGTAGGTCTATGGTTCCTTGTTCTCCTTGTTCCCTCTATGTTACTTTTCTGTTTGTCACCGTCATGTCTTTTGGTTTTTTATCCCCTTTGACAATCGTGTCAAAAAGGGGGAGAAATTTGAGAATTGAATGTCATTCCTCAGGGGGAATAATAGATTTAGGGGGAGAACTTCATGTTAAAAGGAAGAAAGTTTTTTATGTAACTAACTTAGGGGAAGAGTTAGTTTGATACACATTGATATTGATATATTTTTTGTGTTGTGTATCTTTTGGTTTTGTAACCATTTACATACATCATGTGTTGTTTCTATATTAGATGATGATGTATGTGTTTCACTCTTTATCTCACATGTGTTGTTTCTTCTCTCTCTTTATACACATGTTTCTTATTTATTTAACTTGTCATTATTTTCCACATGGTACCTTGATGTGTTTTGTTTAGTGCCTTTTAGGAAAGACAAGTTAAAGCCAAGTCAAGATTTCGAACCTTCTTCTTGCAGCAACTTCCAAGGTTCAGATCTTTTAGATTAGGCTTATTTATTCTATAATCTTGAGTAGAATGTATTCTAGGACATTCAATGTACTCTTGTGGTTTTGTCACGGATTGTCAAAGGGGGAGATTATTAGGGACATTTTTATGAAATTGGCATATCTTTTGACAAAACGCACTTTACTTGTATTTTGGTAAATCTACGTAGGTTCAAGATGATCATTACAAGTGGTTAAATTGAAGACATGAAGATTACTCAAGAACTACTCAAGAAAAGTGCAATCTGCAGGTCTCGATACCTCCTCGACAGAAGCTCGATCTGTCAAGATTCATTAAAGCTCGACAGATGTCTCAATCTATCGAGCTTACGGGTTTTCAGATTATAGCCAGCAATGTTTTTATTCTAAAAGACTATTTGCTTATGGGTTTGTATAATCCTTATTGAACTAGGAAAGCCCAAGGTTTGTGTAAACCTATTTGGAATAGGAGAGCCCATTAAACTCCTATTTAAAGAAGGTGGAAAAAGAAAAGCCCAACCCCAAAGAGCTTCATAAGGTTTTCTTTTTGAAACCCTAGCCTCCTTCTACAGAAGAAAGAGTTCTTGCTACGTTTCTTATACGCCTTTGGGTTTTGTAACCAAGCAAAGTCTCTTGCACCAACATTGAAGATCTTATTGGTGTTCCTATGTGAAACTGCTGCAAATCAACTGCAACAATCAAGGGGTTGCTGTGGAGTTAGTCACATACTGGGATTCGTGCAAAGGAGTAAGCCGCGTATTGGGATCCGCGCATCAAATTGAATGGTCACGTACTTGGAAGCCGTGCATCGAAAGGGGAACTGTTACTACAGAACAAGTTCAATTGGGTATTGGGGTAAGAGTTCAACTGTAGGTTGGTAAGGTACTTGGATTCCTTTATTTGTAACCGCTTGTTGTGATAATAGTAGAGTTTCGGGAGTGGTAACCTGAAAATCACCTGGTGGGGTTTTTGCCATTAAGTTTTCCCCATTCGTAAACAAATCACCATGTTATTTATTTTCCGCTGCATAATTAGTTTATTGGTGATTTGTTTGTATTACCACGCGTTTGCATGATAAATTGATTAATTAATAATTTGGCTAGTTAATTAATTAATTTCTATCACAAGGGGTCATTCAGTTTGTGGCCTATCAAGAGCCTTGATGTTTGAGAAGCAACTTGCAAGAAAAACTTTTGTGTAGTTCCAAGCTTATGATGGTAGCATAGGTACCCAAGTCAGCACTCAAGGAAGGTCAACTACTAACAATGCACAATCTTTCAAGATTGGCAGTGCAGGTTTACCTTCAACTCCTAATGCAGTCAAACCAGCCCCTAAAGTAGTATAAAGTTTTACATTTAAGTGCTACAAGTGTGGAAAAGCTGGGCACAAGGCCACAAATTGCAAGAAAGGGGGAGTTAATGCTCAAAGCAAGGCTAAAGCTTGATGATTGAAGATTATGGAGACCAGGAAGATGAAGAATTTCCAATGTATGATCCCAGCACAGAAGAAATTGTTATAAGGGACTCAAATGAGGAAGACGGTTTGGCTTTGGTCATGAAGAAGTCCCTGTTAGCACCAAAACAGGAGTATGAGGATTGGTTAAGGAGAAAAAAATTTCACACCACCTGCAATATTGGTGGCAAGAGTTGCAGCTTGGTTATTGATGGGGAAAGTTGTGAAAATATGGTTTCTGAAGAAGTTGTTGATAAACTAGGTTTAAAGACTAAAGTTGATCCTTACCCCTACAAACTGACATGGCTTAAGAATGGCAATGATATAAGAGTCTCCAAGAGATGCGTGGTCTCCTTCTCAATTAGGAAGAAATTGCAAGATTCAGTTTGTTGTGATGTAGTGAATATGGATGCATGCCGTTTACTGTTGGGAAGACCTTGGCAGTATGAAAGGCCCACCAACCATGATGGAAGGAAGAACACCTATAGCCTAAACAAGGATGGATAGTAGTACACCCTACTGCCAATGAAAGAAAAGGTGATTCTTAAAACTCCTACTACTATGCAGCCTAGTTCTTTGATTGTTGTCAAGAAATTTTCTCAAGAAACTCTAGCAACTAGTGTGATTTAAATGTTATTGATTATATTAGAGTTAGATGCTATGGTAGTTCCTCAATCTATTAGGGAATTGATCAAATCATTGGAGGATGTCTTCCCTAATGAATTACCTATTGAATTGCCTTCTATGAGAGACATACAACATGCCATTGATTTCATTTCAGGTTCTGCATTTCCTAATAGGGTTGCCTATAGAATGACACCAATGGAAAAGGATGAACTTAATAGGCAAGTGCAAAAACTATTGGACGAGGAATACATTAGGCCAAGTATTAGTCCATGTGTTGTACCAACCCTTTTAACCCCTAAGAAGGATGGAAGTTGGAGGATGTGTGTTGACAGTAGAGTCATTAACAAGATCACAATCAAATATAGGTTTCCTATAATTAGACTAGATGATATGCTTGACTATTTAGTTGGTTCTAAAATCTTTTCCAAGATAGACCTTAGAAGTGGCTATCATCAAATTAAAATTAACCAGGGGATGAGTAGAAGACTGCCTTTAAGACTCATATTGGGCTATATAAGTGGTTTGTCATGCCCTTTGGTCTTACTAATGAACCTGCTACTTTCATGAGGGTAATGACTCAAATGTTGCAACCTTTGCTTGGTGTATGTGCTATAGTTTACTTTGATGATAGATTGGTATATAGCAAGACTTTAAATGATCATGTGAAACATTTGCAATTTGTGTTTAAGTTACTAAGAAAGGATAAGTTCTATGCAAATACCAAGAAATGTACCTTTGCAGTAAGGTACATTTTCTTGGGTATTTTCTTGGGTATGTGGTGACTGATAAGGGAATTGCAACGGATGAAGAGAAGGTTAAGGCCATTCTAGATTGGCATGTTCCAAGATCAATGGCTGAGGTAAGAAGCTTCCATGGTTTAGCAACATTTTATAAGAGATTCATTAAAGGGTTCGACACAATTGCAACACCACTCACTGTCTGTTTCAAGCTGTCTACTATTGCGTGGTATGAGGCCAAGCAGCACAGTTTTGAGGCCTTGAAAGCTGCCCTTACTGCAGCACTAGTATTGCAGGCTCCTAACTTTGAAAAGATCTTTGACTTAAATTGTGATGTTTCTAGCATTGGCATAGGGGGTGTTCTCAATCAAGAGGGAAAACATGTGGCCTATTTCAATGAAAAACTCAACTCAACCAAGCTGAACTACTACACCTATGATCAGTGTTGTTAAAAGCGCGCTTAAGCGCAAAGCGCACAACGCACATGCCTTGGGGCATTTTCCCTGTAAAGCGAGGTGCCCTCACAAAAACGCACCTTAGGCATGCTTTTTAGAGCTTTTTTATTAAGTGCAAAACGTGCTTTTTTGATCTTTTTGTAAATTTTTTATAATAAAAATATATATATCCTGATTTGATTAGCCATTAGATCTAAATATGTTTGATATAAGCCATTGATTTAATATATAAAAACTAATAGTGTGGTGTGCTACTATACACCTAATAGATGATAACAATGAGTGGTTGACTGGAAGACTATAAGAAGATGAACTAGATGAATTTGCTAAAGATGATCTTCTGTTTGATGATATTTTGACATGGGGTAGTGTTGCTAGAGCTTTTGGAGTTGAAGAAGAATGATTCAACTTGAGATGAGATCAAGAATGGGGCCATTAGGGCAAGCAACAAGTTCAAGTTCTAGTTCACAACATGCTCCTCATGATGCAGATGAAGATGATGAGGGTTACAAATCTTGTGATGACAATGATGATGGTCCCTTGCTTAATGAGGATGATGATTATGTAGATTATGATTGCATTGCATATTTGCATTGATTTTGTTAGGCAAAGATAACATTATTTAACATTCTAGTACTTTTTAGCCTTTGTCGTTTTGGTTCTATACTTCTATTTTGATTCAACCATGTTTTGTAATCATGACCATCAAATATCAAGGTTGCATATATTTTGTAAAGCACAAGAGAATTATATAAATGTTATATAAATTATATAAAAATTTTATTTTAATTTATATGATTAATTGATCACTTGATTGTTGTATTGACCTTTAATAAAATAAAATAAAAATTAAATGTGCGCTTCACATTGATCAGGCACACACTTGCGCTTTGCGCTTAAGTTCACTTAGTGCTTTTAACAACACTGCCTAAGATGCGGAATTCAATGCCATAGTAGAAGAAATAAGACATCGGGAGTATTTTTTGGGTTACAAGGAATTTACACTCTATACTAACCATGAGGCTCTTAAACACCTCAACAGTAAAGCAACCCTTAACAAACAGCATGCCAAATGGACTACTTACCTACAACAGTTCAACTTTAACTTAAGGCACAAAGCTGGAGTCCTTCATAGAGTTGCAAATGGTCTTAGCAGGTCTTCCTTACTAGTTAAAATGCACAACATATTTGAGGGCTTTGAGGCATTTAGGAGCATTATAAAGAAGATTTCAAGCTGTTTCAGATTATGCATAATTTACAAGGCAACATAGCTGCCCTGTCCTGGATTCAACCTGCAAGATGGCAATTTTTTCAAAGGCTTGCTCCTTTGTGTTCCAAAATGTTCTCTTAGGCACAGTATTCTTCTTGAAGTGCATAACCAAGGTCATTTTCGGAGAGAGAAGACCCTGTAGCTCCTACAACAACAATTCTATTGGCCAGGCATGCTTGAGGATGTGGGAAGACTAGTTCAAAGATATGTGATATGTCAGCAGAGCAAAGGGAAAGCCACCAATGCTTGATTGTATCTGCCCCTTTCAGTGCCTAACAAGCCTTGGACTAGCATTAGCATGAACTTTGTTCTTGGATTACCCCCTACTGCTAGAAGATCAAACTCCATTCTAGTGGTAGTGAATAGATTCTCCAAGATGACTCATTTTATGGCTTGCAAGAAGACTAATGATGCCTCCAATATTGCTGGTTTATTTTCAGGTAGATCTATAAGTTGCATGGAGTTCCAACCAGAATTATGTCTAATAGGGATGCCAAGTTCCTTGCCCTTTTCTAGAGGACTTTGAGGAGGAAAATTGGTACTAACTTGCAGTGTGGTATGGCACCAGTTTCCATCCTCAAATGGATGGAGAGACTGAGGTGATCAATAGGAGCTTGGGCAACCTCCTAAGGTGTTTTGTAAGGGACAAACCTAAGGAATGGGAATATGTTTTACCTATAGTAGAGTTTGCCTACAACTCATCTACCAATAGAACAACTCAACATGCTCCCTTTGAGATTGTTTATGGAATGCAACTAACTCATCTACCAATAGAACAACTCAAGTACTCAACACTCTCCCTTTGGGATTGTTTATGGAATGCAACCAGCCAATGTTCTTGACTTGCCAACCATTACCCAAGGAGCATCTAAAAGCCACAAAATTAGCTGAATTTATACAACAGCTTAATGCAAATATTAAGAAGAAATTTTTTTTTCGATAGGTATATTAAGAAGAAAATGAAGGCCAACAATGCTAAGTACAAATTATAAGTTGAGAAGAAGAAAAGGTAAGTGATTTTCAAGGAGGGTGACCTAGTATGGGTGATACTAACCAAGGAGAGGAACCCTGCTGGACCTTATACTAAGCTGCAGCAAAAGAAGATTGGTCCTTGTCCTATACTACATAAGATCAATGAAAAAGCCTACCAAGTCAAGCTACCTAATCATCTACGCATTTCTAACAGTTTCAATGTACATTACCTGCTGCACTATCATGCACTAGATCAGCATACAACAAGCCACACTTGAGGACAAGTGTGTTCCAAAGAGGGACAGTCCTGATGCAGTTCATTTTAATAAAGCTAGCTGTTACTATTTCTTATGGTCTATGATAAGCAGTTCCTTTTACGTCTAATAGCCATTATCACTTGTAACACATAATTAGTTAGTTAGCTGATAGGTTGTTAGTGATAAGTGCAATAGCCTATCAATTAATTAGAGAATTTTGTTAGGCTTTGGCTAAACACATGGCAGCCACATGATGGGTTCTTGTAACTAACTCAGCAGCTTGTTTATGTAACTATAAATAAGCAAGGCTGCCCTCATTATAACTGGTGGAATTTGAATCCAAGAAATCTCTACCTGTGAGGTATTATACCAAGAGTGTCTCCTAAAGAGCTAGTTCTTTCTTTCTTTTCTCTAACCAACTTAGCTTTCTAAAACAAATTTCCATTTTCACAACTTTCCGTTTTCACAAATTTCCTCCATCAAAAACACTCAATATTTTATTAATCAACTCCATCTAATCTTTGAGTAAATTAAGCATAAATATATGTAAGGATTTTTTCTTGTACTAGTAGTATTAAGGCTCCTAATTTGAGAGTCCTAATAAACTATACTAGTAGTATTAAGAATCCTAGTTTGAATTCTAATAAACAAAAAACCTTATAGAGCAAAAACTAATCAAACACTAACTTGAACTCAAAAAATAAAACTGAAGATACATAGGATCTCCAAGAAAATTCTAAACTCAACTAAACAACTTAAATACCATTAATTTATAGGAGTTGCAAAAGTTACAATTTTGCCTCTAAATACAAAATTAACCACAACTAGTTATATTAAACCCCAAATTAAAATTGTTTTAACCCTAAGACACATATAACTATACTTTTAAAACCACATCACTTTTGCTTCAAGTTCAACCACACTATTGTTGCACCATCATTGGTGTTGCCCATGGATTTAGAACCATTTGTGTATTATGGTGCTTACTATTTTATTGCTTTGTGTGTTTGGCACAACAGTTATAATGACATCAAGCCACACAAGAGGGGAATGGGGAATAGAGATATCATGAATTATAACATTGAGATACCTTGATATAAGGGCAAAATAAGAACCTAAGAGTTTGCCAAAAGCACATTAAGAGAACCTACATTTAGATTAAAACATAGGGGAAAAAAAGGGCTGCCCAGTTATTTAAACATGCTATCATTTATCCAGACAGCTATACCTCAATGGTAACGTCATGATCCAACTGCAAACATTGTGCTGGAGAGTAATCCATTGGCTGAATTTGCTGAGGTGGAAGGAGTTCAGGATCCCAACAGACGAAGTATATATCTCCATCCAAGTCACCACCCGAACACTCATTTGGATGAGGCCTTATAAAAATCAAATAATTGTCAGTCACAATCATCTTTAGAAAATTCCACTAAATAGCATTCAAAAGAATGAACAACATTCTGCCACATATAAACTAACTGATGATGCTGTAGACAAAGCATATAATATTTGATAATAATGGTTTATCTTGCCACTAAAGCCAAAATCCTAGGTGCAAAATTACATAAGACTCGAAATACACAAATTAGTTCAGGTGTATGTCAAATTATCAACATCACATAAATCTGAAACTTTAAAACTTCAAGGGAAAGTGAAGTCCCATGTAGCATAGACACTTGATTCCCCTGTAAGAGAAAACATAAGGTAGTTAAACATTAAGTTGAACCATAATTATGTTACTATTTCCCTTTTGGGGATTTTGCGAGTATAACTCTAATAGGAAGACCACAACATCCCAAACCCATATCCATGTTTTTATCATGTTTTAACAAATGACAAGCATAGTTGACAAAATCATTTGCTAACAAGAAAGAGAGGTGACTAAGCCCTGTAGTACTCAAATATAAAAATTGAAGGACTTCATGCAAATTTATCCACTGCAGTCACAGTTGCAACATATCGTCTACAGAGAATATATTCTTGCAGACAACAGGTAGAATCTAGCTAGCTCAATAACAAAATGGTGCTTTCACATAAAGATGAGAGAGACAAAAATAAAAGTTGTCACCTATGATTCAAATAACATTATTCAAGGATAAAGTTGAAGAAGTACTAGGAGATTTAATTTACCTAAATCCTTTTTGGGGAAAAACAACACAGTCCACCATATGGTGCAAAGCTAACACATTAACGGCCTCCAAAACACGCACATCGCCAGGGTGCAAGCAAGGGTTTTTTGCAACTACTATCTTCCCCTCAAGAACAAATCGCTGATCTGATCCACTGCCGCTACACATGCTGAAATCATTGTGTAGCTGCCTAAGCTTATTACTAGAAAATTGCACAAATACCTGACCATATTCCAAAGTTCTAGTTTCATCTAGACATCCCATCATTGCCCTTCCATCTGGAATAAATATCCTTGTTTTAGTCTGCAATTCCAACAACTTTGATGCCTGGAATGTCTGCAGCATCATAGAAAGAAATGGTTCAGAATCAGGCCTATAACCACACATGAGCATTTCCTTTAGAACATTGGCATTCTCTCCTGGGGACATCAAATCCAAAGCCTCCTGTGCCCTTAACGGATCTATTAATATAGCATCAAGTTGTTCTACAGCTTCTTTTTGTTTTTTCTCAAAAACATAATCCTCAACTCCAAGGGTAGACAAAAGGGTGATCAATTGGCGATTCAGAAAACAAGGCTGAAACTTGGTATATGCCAAAACATCTAGTTTTGTGTTTTCTGATTCATACTTGGACATGCTCTTCCTTAATGATAATTTCACAGATGAGGTTGGATCAACTGCGACAACACCTTTGTACCCACCGTATCGAATCTGAAAGGCAGATGGAGTGTGTCCTTTACAACTGCATTTTAAAGCTACTTTCTTAGCAAATTCAGAAGATATTTTCCCAATTCCATCAGAGAAAACATACTTGACCCCATCCTGAACAACCTCTACGTCAGGAATAATTTCAATTTCATGCTTATCAACACTAAGAGTTTCTGTGGATGAACTGAAGGATTGACCCAATCTGGCAGCATATTTCGCCACATTTCTAATCTGACAAAAAATGCCCATCCACTCTCTGATATCATCAGCATTACATCCATTTCTTGAAGCAAACATCCACATGGAATTTTCTCGTAATTGACTTGATGAGAATGCAAGAAATTCAAACTTTTTATCACCAATAATTATGCCATTTCTAAGAATAGATAGAATTCTTTTGTAGATTCCAGTTCTCCTATCCTCATTACCAGAAGATGCACGTCGAGATAAATCTGTTGAATACAGTTTATCCAGTTCCTCATCAACAAAGGAGACACAAAGAAAATTATCAATATCTTCATGAAAATTGCGCAAGACACGATTTGACACATTAATTTCTGGGCCACAAAAGTAAACTTTAGAAGGTGTTATTTGAACCCTACGTACATACACCAACCCAGAGTCTAACGATATAACAGGTGACCTTGGAGGATGTCGTGTTGTGATGTACTTTCTATACTGCTCACTAAGCCACCTCGAAGGCTCATGACAACATTCTTTTAAATGATAAAGTTTCTCCAGGGCATATTCTATAAAGGCAATATTCATTTTTCTTGGATCAACCAAGCAATAAAAACTAGCATCAAGTGTTGGTCCTGCAAGACAGCCATTTTGAACCAACGAGTTAATTTTAAACAAGATATCGTATGGTAAAGTAATCCCAGGCGGAGGGCCAACAATAGGCACCAAATCCATATTGGAAGAAAAACTAGACCCAGTTTCCAAAA
Source organism: Quercus robur (assembly GCF_932294415.1). Lineage (NCBI taxonomy): Eukaryota > Viridiplantae > Streptophyta > Magnoliopsida > Fagales > Fagaceae > Quercus > Quercus robur. The sequence continues at coordinate 29,346,199 of NC_065536.1, read as the reverse complement.
TATATCTTTCTTCACTTTCTTTGTAATAAGCAAAGTTCTCCAGAAAATTTGGAAGCTGGTGATCAGAAGGAAGCTCCAAACACAAAGCAGAAGATTGCCCAATATAGCATGATGGAGTGAAATCAGTTGCACGAATCCATTGGCCATCAAAAACATGCATGATATAATTGAGATTAGGATCTTCAACTGCATTTCCTGAGGTGAACACAGCCTTCTCATAAATCCGAGGAGCGCCAAATAACTAACAATTAAAACAAAAATAAAAAATATTATAACATAAATAATTATAAGAATCCTTCTGTGAATGTCAACTAACAGTTATTGTTAGAGAAAAAGTAAAGTCATTTGGTACTTACAGAGAATACACCATGTTTTGTTAATAGCTATTGCAAGCATCAATATATAGCTAGAGTATATGCTAATGAAGTAGTTGGTTTTCATACTAGACACAAAAATGTATCTTTATATGAACCTTGCACTAGATAACTAACTACCAAAAATATTATTTTACATTAAAAAAAATTCAATTTATATATGCATCACAAGTGTTGCACTCATGAGTTCTACTAGGAGTATAATTGTTTACTACAGAAGACGGAAAATCAAAGTTAGATCTTCTGAGTTTATGCACAAGGATGTGATGATTAAAGAAGATAGCATGAACCCTTTTTATATTGGTAAACTACACACACCCAATAGGTATTGAACCCATTATTATGAAAGAATTGCCAGTTGAGCCATAGTTCATTGGCAGATGAACTTTTTTGAATATATAGTCCAAATATTATTTACATTTGTAACTCTTAATCCTTGTGAGGATATATTTATAATTTGAATATGATAAAACTGGCGTTCACGAGTAATTTCAACAAAGTAAAACATGAAAATTGTTCAAACAAGACAATGGAGGAATCAACACTTAAATAACACTATTTGTTTAGCTAAAGAGAAGATAACCAGGTATTTTTTATATTAAAATGAACAATCAAATCAAAACAGACCAACCTGAATCAAAAGATGCTTAGTGTCTTGACTACGTGAACGATGTAACTCAATCTGCCAAATATTCTCATAGTAAAGATCGAGTCTGTATTCCACATAATTGTGGGAAAGAAAAAATTGTAATTTCCGTAATCCAATCCCAAAATTCACTGAAACATTCACCGCATTCCATAAAGTTACAAATTTTTCATTTGAGATCTGACAACCAAGATGCAGTTTTAACATCATGCCACGCAGAAAAGTTCTTGGCTTTGGTACAATATCACGCTTCATTTCCTGAGCCGATGTCCCATACCATAACCACTGAGCTAAGGAGATAATTAATTCAGCACATCTGCTGGTGTTGAATTGAATGATAGCACATGCCCCTGGAAGCACACCTCCGCATTGCCTAATCTTAATAGCATATACAGTGTTAAGAATATAAAGTGTGAGAAAGACTGAATAGTCTGTATATTGATGTATATGAAACAATGTACAATAGAGAGCCTTATATAGGCTAGATATGTGTGCAGTACAAGTAAAATGAGTAAACTACAAGTACAGTATATTGGGCTAAGCCCAATGGGCTAAACTAGTCTAAGCTATACACTAACATCCCCCCTCAAACTCGAGGTGGCAAGGAGGAAGCCAACTGGAGTTTGGATATAAGATCTCGAAGACGACCAGGCGGGTGAGTCTTGGTAAAGATATCAGCAGGCTGGTCAGCAGAGGAGATGGAGAATAACTGGAGATTTCCTTTCTTAAGATGCTGGCGAGTGATGTGGCAGTCGATCTCAATATGCTTAGTGCGTTCATGGAAGACATCATTATGAGCAATGTAGATAGCACTACGATTGTCACAATAAAGAGGAGTGGCAGTGGGCTGTGGAGCATCCATGTCAGCCAAGAGCCAACGAAGCCAAACAAGCTCACAAGTGGTGTCGGCAAGGGCACGATACTCAGCCTCAGTACTAGAACGGGAAACCACATCCTGCTTCTTGCTGCGCCACGAGACCAGAGAAGTACCTAACAGGAAACAGAAACCTGTGATAGAGCATCGATCAGTCGGATCACCTGCCCAGTCAGCATCTGAATAAGCATGAAGCTCGAGAGAAGATCGAGAGGAGTAATGCAGACCATGATAAAGTGTGCCTTTGACATATCGGAGAATCCGAAGAACAGCAGCATAGTGGACAGAACGAGGTGCATCCATGAACTTACTAACCATACCCACAGCATGTGAAATATCTGGACGAGTAACAGTGAGATAGATCAAACTGCCAACCAACTGACGATAGCGAGTAGCATCGGATATAGGTTCACCGTCCAAGGGTGTGAGCTTTGCATTATATTCCAAAGGAGTGGAAACAGTCTTGTTATCAGTGACACCAGCTTTAGAGAGAAGATCAGAAGCATATTTAGCCTGGGAAAGATAGTATCCATCAGAGGATGAGGTAACCTCAAGCCCAAGAAAATAGCTGAGAGTGCCCAAATCTTTCATCTCAAAATGCTGACTAAGGAAGTTCTGAAGAGAGCGGATACCTGCAGAATCATCTCCAGTAATAATCATATCATCAACATAAAGAAGAATAAGAGTGATACCAGCAGAGGATCTTCGAACAAAGAGAGCAGTGTCATGAGGACTCGAAGTGAAACCCTGCTGAGCAACAACTGAGCTAAATTTTTCAAACCAAGCTCGAGGAGCCTGCTTGAGGCCATAAAGAGCACGGCGAAGGCGGCAAACTTGATTGCCTGAGTGTGGATAGCCAGGGGGTGGTTGCATGTACACTTCTTCATGGAGGTCTCCATTGAGGAAAGCATTCTTCACATCCATTTGATAAAGAGGCCAATGGCGAACAGCAGCCACAGCAATGAGACATCTAACAGATGTAAGACGAGCAACAGGAGCAAATGTTTCCTCATAGTCAATACCATACTCCTGAGTAAAGCCCTTGGCAACTAGGCGAGCCTTGTATCGTTCAACAGATCCATCAGCCTTGGTCTTGATCTTGTAAACCCACCTACAACCTACTACAGACTGACCAGGAGGCAAATCAACCATATCCCACGTGTGATTCTTATGAAGGGCATCTAGTTCTTCATTCATAGCTTGCTGCCAAAGAGGGTCAGCAAACTCCTGTATATTGCTCCACAAACTCCTTCACTGCCATTACAGTCACAACCGAATGGCATCCATTCAACTGAATTGTCTTACCCATCCAATCCAATTAATTTTACAAGAACTCTTTTCTGCCACAAGTCATCAACAAAAATATATTACGTGTTACTTTGCATGTGCACAATCTATCATAAACCAGAAAAAAACTGCTTAGTCTTTCTATCAAGACAGTAAAGAATTTATCCCTTCTTTTGCATGTGCACAATATATCATAAACTAGAAAAAAACTGCTTAGTCATTCTATCAAGACAGTAAAGAATTTATCCCTTCTTTCATAGAAATTAATAATAGAATAAATACCTTACTGAATGTTGCAAATCTACACTATTTTGAATAAAATTAATTTCTTGGCACTGAACTCCCACTTCTCAAATGTCAGTCCATAAGTACAACAGTAAAACAACACTGCCTCCATTTATGCTGGAACAGTACCCATCGTTGTGGTGGGTGTATGTCATAAAAATATATGGAGATGGTAAGTCCGTATTGCAATAATTAGTATGAATGATAAAGGTTTTGAAAGTGTTTAAACCCCAATTATTCTAGAAGTAAAATTGCATAACTTAGTGAAAGTTCACAAAACTAGAAAATAAATAAATAAATAACCAAAAAAGTCTCTATCAATGCAAGAAAGGCAAGAAAATCAAGTTTACCATATACATGCAAAAGACAATTATTACCCGAAATCAAGTCCATAGTATGGATACTTCCAGACCAGACATTAAACATTTCTATGAGCATCCAAAAAGTCATATTTTGAAGGAATCTCAATCTATAACCAGATGCAGTTAGAGAAAGCACGGATTGTCTAAGAATGTAACTATCATCATAAGATCCATCACTCTTAGTCTTCCTGAAAAATTGATTTCCAATCTTAATCTATCTCTTAATTTTTGTGCATCACCTACTTGTTACATAAACGCTGCTACCTCACCAATTAGTCCTCTCATTTTTACTACATCGCCATGTGGTCTTGTCACACAATCAAATAAAGAAACACAAATTTAAATACGAAGCAACCACTAAGATTTTGGATGTACTTCTACTGCCACTAAACACTTAAAAGAATGTGATTCTCACTTTCAAAAGAAAATCCACTACTTCAAAAATTCTAATCAAACTCTGCATAAGAGTGTGAAATCTCGGACTAGATTGTTAAACTAAATATGGGTAGGATCATAGTTCAAAAGTAAATCTAGTAACTCACAAATTCTAGTAATCCCTAAGCAAGAATGGTTAAATCTTGGACTAGATTGTCGAATTAACTAATGGTAGGATTATAAATCTGAGCTTGACAATAAGTCCAAACAAATCATTAGCCCCTTTATGTATAGATTCACTCTTCAGTCCTAAACCTCTGTCTATTCCTACATTTGTGACAATTTGTCGAGACTAGGCCATATGAATCTCACTCTTCCCAACAATTATGATAAGGCCACATGCTTGTGAGGGTTTTGATCTACTGTATAGCAAATTAAAATGCTCCAGGTCTCTAAAATTTTCTCTTCTTTTAGCTATTCTTATTGAACAATACACCCACTTACCTCCTTTTCATAGTTTACTTTCATTCCATTCCTTACTCAAAATATCTCTCTCTCTCTCTCTCTCTCTCTCTCTCTCTCTCTCTCTCTCTCTCTCTCTAAAACAAGCTCAAATTAGTGTAACAGAGGCAGGTTGACGTGGGTTGCAGGGGGTAAGTTGCCGATTGCATTTAATTTATCATAACTCCTCTTCCCTACTCTTCTCTCTCTCTCTCTCTCTCTCTCTCTCTCTCTCTCTCTCTCTCTCTCTCTCGTTTTTCCAATTTCTAAATTTTGATCTCCTATTTGTTTTCTATTGAGTGTAAGAAAAAAGAGGGGGAAAAAAAGCACACAAGTCGTGTGCTAGAAGCAACGGGTAAAAAACTAAGTAACAATGAAAGTACAAAAATCAAGCATATCATGTAAAGAAATAAATGTAAAAACACCCCTAGCATTTACCCAATCAAACAAGGTCTAAAAAAAAAGTTTCATTCCTGTCAATTGGTACATGTGTTCCTTTCCCTCCAAATGACCCACATAAGACAATGAGGGATCATTCTCTCAAGTAGCTTAGATCTATGTCTATTGAACTCGCTTGAACAATTTGTTAAAAGTTCCACAACACTACGCAAAATGACCCAATGAACCCTAAACAGTGAAAACACCATATTCCACAACTCTTGAGATACTGGACAATGTAGGAGTGAGTAAGTAGTCAATGGTCTCCCCACTACTCTTGCACATACAACACCAATCCATCACCGCCACTTTTTGCAACCACCTTTTGCCTCCTTAAAATTTTCACCAAAGCCCCTCATACCATGCATCACGCCAAAATTTAATTCAAGAACCATCCACCACCTTAAAGATGATAGAAGGTTAAAAGCCATCCCACCCCTTCCTAATATATTTCTATAAACCAACCCCAAAAGGCTAGTGCACGCTACAAGAACACCACCACCCCCCCCCCCCAAATGCTACCATATTTTGCTTCTATTACCCTTCTCCACAAGGCAGTACTTTCCATAGCACATCTCCACAGCCATTTCCTCAAAAGAGACTTATTAAATAAAACCAGATTACACGCACCTAAACCCCCATATTGAACTAATACATAAACAGTTTTCCACCTAACCAAGTGATCTTAAACTCATATCCTAATCCACCCCACAAAAAGTCCCTTTTGTAATATTTCAATAAGTCTAGCAACACCTATCAGGATAGGAATCAGATACAATCAATCTTTTCTTTGGAATACTATAGCATATCAAAGATTATTAAGCTTTATCCCCATGTCTCTTAATAAAAATAAAATAAAACATATAGAAGGCTAAAAGTTCCACAACACTACGTGGTATGACCCAATGAATCCCAAATAGTGAACACACCATAATCCACAACTCTTGAGCTACTAGGCTATGTAGGAGTAAGTAAGGGGTCAGTGGTCTCCCCACTCCTCTTGCACATACAACACCAATCCACAACCACCACTTTTTGCCTCCTTGAATTATTAATGGTTTAAATTTTCACGAAAGCCCCTCACACCATGCATCATGCCAAAATTTAATACAAGAACCATCCACCACCTTAAAAATGATAAAATGATGAAAACCATCCCACCCTTTCCTAATATACTTCCATAAACCAACCCCATAAGGCTAGTGCATGCTACAAGAAGACCACCACCCCTCTCCCCCGCCCCTCCCCCCCCCCCCCCCCCCAAAAAAAAAGCTACCATATTTTGCTTCTATTACCCTTCTCCATAAGGCAGTACTGTCCATAGCAGATCTCTACAGCCACTTCCCCAAAAGAGAATTATTAAATAAAACCAGATTACGCACACCAAAACCCCCATATTGAACTAGCACACAAACATAAAGGTACATGTGTGGACACAAGGAGTTGGAGTCGCCACCTAGTTTTTTCAATGGTTTAGGAACCATATATATAGCGTCCTCTAGAGGAGGGACCTTTGATCTTACTACCAGAGTATGGATTCAGAGTTTAGGTACGCTCTTAGGAAGGTGTTAGGCACCCAAGATTGCCCAACCCTAAGGTTGGCCTCCCATCATCGTGTCTTATGTCTTAAACCTATTAAAAATTAATTCAACACTTGTATTTCTAAACTCACACACACACACACACTAATCATGCATATAACACACAACATGACATCTTTATCCCTAAACAAGCATACTTATCAATCCATAAAGCAAAAGAGAGCCAAACACACATAAGAAACCCTAACATTCATCTAGCATGTGAAAACCTTATCATACATCTAAAACAAGGCAGCAACTTGATCGTGGCAATCACAAGATCACATAAAGTATACAATTGGACCTAAAACAAACATTCAAATGACATACATCACCAAATGCATGTTCATACCAATGCATGACTTACCTTCACTTACCTTTTAGCAACACAACACCTATTGCATTGATGCATGGACATATAAATGAATGGCATGGCATCAAAGCAAGAAACAAACATAAGAAAACCCTAATCTAAACATGTTAAAGACAAGCAAGCATAGAAGTCAAGAGACACAAATACGTATAAACGTATGAAAAGGCTTTTAAAAAGAGACAAAGCATGTGAAACAAACCAACCAAACAACAAAAGGAATCTGGATTAGGGTTTCAGGGCAAGCACCTACGTGTGCAGCCAGAAGCCCACGTACACAGGATTTAACCTGTGTACGCATGCTCATGACATGCATACGTGGGGCTTGTTCAAAACCCTAACCCAAAAATGAATAAGGCAGAAAACAGAGCATGAACTAAAACCCTAATTCTAACAAACAAACATGCATTTTAAACATACAAAAACTTAAACCTAACCTAGAAAAGTATGTTAAAACATATTCTAACAAACAAATTAAAAAAACCAAGAAGATTTAAAAGCAAAAAATAAAAAGAAAGGGAAAAAGAGAAGTTTAAAATAATACCTCACACAAAAAACTTTCCAAGCTTGATTTTGACCGTTTCCCTCAATCAATCTATTCACAAACCAATAAGAAAGTGATTAGCAGCGTTAAACTAAAAGGATTGGGGCCAGAAAAGGTCCCAATCAAATAAAATTTACTTGAGGGTGTTTTGTGAAAAACTCCCTTTTGATTCACTATTTTCTAGTGAATTGTAGGTTTTTCCCATGGGAATTTTGTATGTTTTGAAAATGTACCGTATAAGGCTTTATATAATGGAAAAAATTGGGTTTGGAGCAGCTCTCGAACGATGTACAATTCATTCCAAACTTCAGTCATTATTGCAGAAAACTTGACTTTCCTATGCTTCTGAAACCCTAGCTACATACGTAGGAATGTGCCTATGTACGCATGCTCTGACCCATGTACGCAGGCTGCTGCCCACGTACGTGAGCCGAGGGCCACTTTGATCATTTTATTTTTAAAATTAGATTTTTGTCATTTAAAAGGTTATATTTTCCATTTTAGCACTCTTCAAGTCAATTTGATATCTGATTGGGCTCTAAACTGGCCTTGGGCCTCAAAGTTTGAGCATCATTGGGGAACAGGGACCAAGTCATAAGGGTTACAAAATGCAGTGTCTACAACATTTGTTCTATTCCCTCCAAATGACCCAATAAGACAATGAGGGGTCATTTTCCAAAGCACCTTAGATCTAAGTCAATTGAACTCCCTTGAACAACTCGTTAAAAGTTCCACAACACTACGTAGCATGAACCAATGAACACCAAATAGTGAACACACCATATTCCAAAACTATTGAGCTACTGGGTAGTGTAGGAATGAGTAAGTGGCCAATGGTCTCCCTACTCCTCTTGCACATGCAACACCAATCCACTACCAACACTTTTTGCCTCCTTAAATTATCAATGGTTAAAATTTTCACCAAAGCCCCTTACACCATGCATCACACCAAAATTTAATACAAGAACCATCCACCACCTTAAAGATGATAAAAGGAGAAAAGTCATCCCACCCCTTCCTAATATACTTCCATAAACCAACCTCGTGCTACAAGAACACCACCCCCCAAATGCTACCATATTTTTCTTTTATTACCCTTCTCCACAAGGCAGTACATTCCATATCATATCTCCACAGTCACTTCCCCAAAAGAGACTTATTAAATAAAACCAGATTACTCACACCTAAACCCCCATATTGAACTAGTACACAAACATAAAGATATTGGACTAATACACAAACATTTTTCCACTTAACCAAGTGATAATTAAACTCATCTCCCCATAGAAAGTCCCTTTGTAATTTTTTAATAAGTCTAGCAACACCTACTAGGATAGGAAACATAGATGGGTAGAATGTAGGAAGACTAGATAAGGTGTTCTTCAATAAAGTGATTCAGCCCACTTAGAAAGATAAATCAATCTTTTCTTTTGGAATACTACAACATATCAAAGATTATTAAGCTTTATCCCCATATTTCTAAATAAAAATTAAAAAGCATATAAAAAATTATTTGAATACTATAGCATACCATCATGTGAACGGCATGATGCCCAATTGTATGAATATAGAAGATAGAAAGAAAGTAGGCAACACTAAAAAGTAGAAATAGAACGGAAAGAAAGTACCTCAAGTTTTGATGTCATGACTCCCACTTCACTTCTAAGATCCCGTTGCCCTTCTTAGATCCCTCTGTCAAATAAACAAAACCCTCCCCAACAATGGCTTCTTCTTTACAAAACCCTTCCCTACTATGGCTTCTTTTCTTACCCACAATCAAAACCCATCTCCCCTAATGTGGCTTCTTTTTTCTTTAACAATAAAACTAGCTAGACAACCAATATTCTCAACTTACAAAATTCCTAAATTAGACTATCCCATCACACGTGGTTCTCGAACCCGGAACTAGTCAGACCGCGTCAAGAAAAAAAAATTCGTCAAGGGATGCGCCTATAGCCGCGTCCTAATGAGTCTTGAAAGTTCAAAAACGTGTACAAAAACACTTTTGAACGTTTAGACCCCCAAAAACAACTTAACCAACACAAGCAATATGTTAAACAACTAGTGTGCGGAAACTTAACATATGCTACAATATGAAATTGGTTAAACAACTATCTAAGCCATAACAAAATAAACCACAGCAGATAATGTAAAGGCAGAGATAGAGAGGAAGGAAGATGCAAACACAGAGATAACACCCGGATGTGTTATCGAAGAGGAAACCGAAGACCTCGGCGAAAAACCTCTCCGCCGCCCTCCAAGCGGTAATCAATCCACTAGAAAATACAGTTGGGATACAAGGACAGCAATAGACCCTCCAAGCCTAATCTACCCAATGCACCTAAGCCCTCCAAGCTTCTTGCTCCAACGAGGTTGCGCCGAACCTTTTTCTTTTCTAGCTTTCCGGATTCCGCTACTACACCGTAGCATCAACCAATAAAGATTGGCTCCTTCCTAACTGCTTCCCAGAACTCCAAACGTCTGTCTCACAGAGATGATAATGGTGAGAACCAGGTTTGGTATAATGCCTCTCAAGGATTTGACAATGGAGAGGAAGAGAGTGAGGGATTTTGATGAGACTCTAAGGTAGAGATTGTGGGTGAAACAATCTGGTTTTTCTTTAGGGTTTCCCTCTCAAAATTCTCTCTGGAAGCTCTCTTTCAATCGTGGGTTAAAAGGGTATTTATACTGGAGTGAAGAGGAATGCGAAACGTCAGGTTTTTCCAAAACAGGGGTGGCTCGCAGCTTGACCTCGCGGCTTGACCAAGTCGCGAGATCCAGTCGCGAGTTAACCGTATGGCCAGTTGTCCTGTTTTGTCCTGTAGTGCTCCAGCTAGCATGACTGTTCATCTTCCAGCATGCTTGGCACGTGTGCATCTTCTGGCGGGTTGAAGCCGCGAGTCCACCCGCGAGTCCCAGCCGCGACACTCTGTTTTCTTGCACACTCTTGAGCAATCTTCACACTATCTCACTCACTACCCTTACAACAATCCCACCTAAATACAGGGTTACTAAATGCTGAATTACAAGCAAATTTGGCACGGAATAAAGCCAATTAGATGGTTGAATAAATTCAACCTTACAATCTCCCCCTTTGGCTATTCCGTGACAAAACCCTAAAACAGACTCTAGACTTAACATGTGAGTTGGGAACAGTTGAACAAAACTCACTCACACCTAACTCTAGAAGCTGTGAAGCACTTGAATCATATGAACATAAACTCCTGAAACACAACAATACATCATGATCATTGTAAGCAGAAAATTATAAATGCATATGAAACAGGCAATATGAGATCAAGCAAAAATGGAGTTAACAAACAAACCATGGCTTGATCAACCAAGTGAATCACCACAAGGTAGTGATCACAGTGCTCATTCACACTTGGAATGAACACAAGGACATACAAGTTAACAAGCACAAGGCAAGACACTTGTATGCTCAACACTCAACCAATGCATAGCACACAAGGCATATGCATCTAGGAACAATCCTACAAGGGCACAAGAGTGACAGTACATAAACCAAAATGCAGAACATTTAGATTAAAGTACTGATTTCAACATAGCATAAAGGCTGCACTTAAGCATGGTACATACCATAAAGCCTACAAACTATGCATAAAACATTAACCCTAAAAGCTTACATAAGCATATGGGTACAAACAAACAAATACCTGAATAACATCATCAACATATATTAAAGTTTAAACCAAGAGTATATGAAAAGAGTTAGAAACAGTTATACACCAAAACACAGTGTATCAAAACCATAAAAACCATAAGTTTAGAAGATAAGACAAAAAGCAGACGTATGACAAAAGTATGTGTGTACTCCCCCTATCACTATGCACACTTCCCTTTGAACTTTTCTCCCCCTTACTGAATGCTCTCCCCCTTTTTGTCACGAATAGCTAAAGACTCTCGTCCAACTTTCGTTGAATCTCATCTAGCTGATTCTCCATAGTCTCGAGTCGCATTTGGACATGGTTGTTTGTGGAGTAGAGAAGTGCCATAAGCTCATCAACGCGTTTCTGAATATGCTCAAGAACACTGCCAACTCTGTCAGTATGAGAAGCAGTTTGTGCTTGCGGAATACCAGCCGGTGAAGCTTCAGGAACATCACGAGATGCAGATGTGGTATGTGCAGGTGTCTCTGGGTCAGGGGCAAATGAAGGAACCGGAGAGATGTGAGCACTTCTTGGTGATTTGGAGGAGTGACTTCTGCTCGCTTGAAGAGTGAACAAAGAAATGGGACGTTGACGAGTCAACATTTTACCATCTGCAGGAGGAGTAATGCCTGCACTAAGAATAAGCTTCATGACGAGACTGCAAAATGGAATGATTCCTCGAGCTGTAGATCGACATGCGGTCTTCCTCAAGTTGTAGTAGATGTGAGCACATATATCAATGGGGGCTCCGGTAATGAGATCACACAGAAATATAGCTCTCCCAAGATTGATGAATGTAGTGTTGGACAGTGGGTAGAGATTGGTGAACATGATCAACTTCAGTGTGGTCAGCTCAGGTGCAAACTTTGCGGTGCTGATGGAAGTTCCTGCACTGGATACCTCATGATCGTGTCCTAGGATTTGTAAGATTTCTCCAACCTCTGGATTTCGTTCATCATAGGGAGTTAAATTCACATTCTGAGGTCTGGTGATGCCGAGAAGATTTGCGATGGAGTCTGGGGTAACACTAAACTCTGTTCCTCTGACCCAGAAAACGAGGATAGGTCCAAGATCAGATGCATTGGAGAAGCATTCTTTGACCAGCTCATCCATTGGATCATCAAAGTTTCCGAACAAGTTTGCCCAGTCTCGTTTCTCAAAGATTCGAGGGATGAAAGTAGTCCCTAAGGTGTTGAACTCTACTACCCGTTCCACTATAGTTGTTGACTTGTCAAACACATTTGAGTAGGCGTGTGAGTTAAGGGGAACTCTGAATCTATCCTCATTGGGATCTTGAGATGCTTGAGATGATAGACGAGTCCTTTTAGCAACTGGGGATGCTGGTTCGTCAGCAACAATGTCTTTACCCCTGGAAGATCGACGAGACATCTGCAAGAGAACAGACCAACAGAAAAGAACCAAGCAACAATACCCCACAAAAGATTGTCAACAAGATTCAGTAAAACCAATATTTCAATATATAAACCCAGATTAAAAAAAATGCAAACCCAACCAAACCTTCCAACAATAGACAGAAGCACAAACTAATACGTGCAACAAACTTGGTAAAAGTGCACCAAGACAAAGAAAGACATCACAACTGTCATTTAGACAGGTTAACATGACCATGATATGCAATAAGAAACAGCATTTGAACATTTTGAGCAAATAACATAAATCACTCCAACAGAGACATGAACATGGGGAAAATATTTCAATCATAAAGAAACCAAACATCCACACTGGAGCACGTGGTTGAGAAACACACATTATGTTATCATATCAACTCAGTAACCAAAACCAAACCCCAACATCAATATTCAGGCAAGTGTAATGAGTAAGTCACATAGACACCAAACCCATTTCAGAAAAGATTCTCAGATTCAATAATAAGCAAAAGTCAGAACAATGAAAAACACATTGTGATTGCTCAGCATGAAAACAGGTGAGAACAATATCAAACAAGACACTCCATACCCATTACACATAGAGATAAGTATAACGAATACAATACCAGTCCAAACAGCAACAGAAATATACAGGAAAAAGAAAATGAGATTGAGAAGACAAAACCCATACCTTTTCTTGATGATTTGGAGAAGAAACGAAGCACCAAAGGGGTTTGAAAAATGGATTCACGAAGAGTTTTGGGAGGAAGGACAGTTTAAAGAGAAGATGAACAGTTACAAAAGTTCGAGGGAAAAACTGAAAGAGGTTTAAAAACTGCTCCTGTTTCTGCAAAACACGCGATTTTCGCGACTGGATTAAGTCGCCACATAGTCGCCAGCTCAAGTCGCCAAAGCACTCAAGAACAAAATTTTGAAAAATTTTTCTAAGTGTTTTTCGCGACTGGAAGGTCTACCCGCGAGTGAGTCGCGAGCTGAGCCGCGAAAATCTCTGAGTGAATCTCGCGACTGGACCTTCCACTCGCGAACAAGTCGCCAAAACTGACCAGCGAAGATGCGACTGAGGCTTGCGACTTGACACACCCGCGACTGAGCCGCCAAAACAGAGCAAAACAGTATTATTGAAATTTTCAGATTTTTCCAACAAAACACTTTCCAAAAACACCTAAAACACTCAAAAATCTTTTTGTGCTTGAATTAACAAAGATTGAGCATGTGAAAACACATTTTATCAAGTACAATCACACAAATGAATATGGCATTTATTGAACATAAACTTGTGTGTTGTGTGTGGATATCAACAATGAGATAGTCCTTTGTCTAATGTGAAGCTTCAATGATCAATTCAACCAAGGCATACACAATTAGCACTAGATCATGTGACCAATCTCAATTATAGAAATATGAATATATGACCTCCCACATAACTTGATAACATAACTTGGAGCTTTTCATTTGACTCCACTTTCAGCCAAAACATTTGATCTTTTGAGGCAATCATCTCTCATTGTGAGAGGGATATATAACATTTCTCTTTGAAGAACAGGCCTTTGGCCTTTTTGAAAGAAATTTCACTTTTAATATAAGGTCGCTTACCCTTTTTCCTAGTCAAATACTAGAATGTGCGACAGGCTTTTGCAGCTCAATATCTCTTTTCATTTGGAGATTTACATTTGGTGAGCTCTTTTTAGCAAAAAAAATAAAAAGTGGGAAGAGATATAGATACAAGTCTATGCATGTTTCAAGATCAACATAACCATTCACTAATCATTCATGACAAGTTTGAAGATCTATTTACAACAATCACATAGATTTCAAGATTTTTCCCATAGTGATATGAGTGCATGAAAACAAGCAATGCTCGAAAATGCACTAAGCCATTTGCACAAAGGTACAAGGCAAAACGAGTTTTAAGACAAAAACTCAACAAAGTCAATTAAGCTTTTTGATTTTCAAATTTTTTATGTAATTTTTGGATTTTTGACTCAAGAAACAAAAAGATTGATAAAACACAATTAAGAAATATTCACAAGAAGAATAATCAAGCAAACAACCAAAATCAAAAACAACAGGCATACCAAACAAACATAGTCACAAAGCCTAGGAAGTATTAATGCATGGACATGTTGTAATGCTTATGCATGAGTACCCCTTTTCACCCACACGTCACTTGCGTTTGGGGTGATTTCCTTAAAGGATTGGGTACGGGAGTTAGGGCTTTCAAACCTTCGTGAGAAGCTTTCCAAGCAGTTGGTGAATGCACCAATCATCTTCATCACGTTCATCATTCCGGGATCTCCATTTTGCTCTCTAGGTTGATCCCCTGCCCAAGTTCTCCTATCAATTCTTGGTCCTCCTGACCTTTGAGGAGTTGCACTGTTCTTTGCTCTCAGCTTTTGGCAATTTGGTCGAGTGTGCCCTTGAAGTCCGCAATAATGGCACACATACATTCCTTTAGGACCTCTTTGTGGTCGTGGACGTGACTTGGCACGAGACTCAGACCTGCCCACATATTGATTACGATGATTCAGCATCCGTTGGTCCACCACATTCTTCTTCTCCTCCACCTCGAGCTTCACACCAGTAGGGTCAGCTACAACTGGATCTTTGGTTTTGACAAACTTCACTTCTTTGGTGACATTTCCAGTTGAACTACTTCCTCCGGTATATCCCAGTCCGGATTTGTCTGAGAAGCTCTTTTGAGAAGATATAACATCGTCAAGCTTCTTGGTGGTGACCCTCTCTATTTTTGCATTTGCTTGAACAACCTCATTCTCAAGAAATCTCACTTTAGTGTAAGCTTCGGACAGCTCACCATTCAGAGTTTCAATCTCGCATTTTGCCTCCCTATACCGGATTAGGAGACTTTTGTAGTCCTCCTCAGCCTTCTTCATCTTTCTCACAGCAGCCTTGGCCACCCTTGTGTATTCACCTGACTTCTCCAAGAGTGAGTTGTAATTTTCTTGAAGAGTTGCTGTGCTTTCTTCTTCTTCAGCTTCCGATTCTTCAACAATTCCTAGTGAGTCATCCTCACTATGTTCTCCAAGGTCTTGAACAAGCAAATTCAATTCATCCGAAGACTCAACATGAGCAATAGTCATGAAAGCTGAGTAGTTCCCTTCTCCATCACAGCTCTCTTCAGATTCTGAGTCGGACGAGTCTGAATCACTCAAGGTCGTGGCATACACCTTGCCTTTCGATTTCAAATAATTAGGACATTCCTTCTTGAAGTGTCCATGCCCGTTGCATTCAAAACAAGTGACACCTTGTGTGGATTGGGATTCTTTTCCATCTTTCCTTTAGAAATCCCTCTTCTCCCTTCCAGAATTTTGGAATTTTCTCTTATCATCAAATTTTCCATTGTTTTTGAATTTCAAAAACTTTCTGAAATTTTTAACAAGATAGGCTACATCTTTGTCCACCATATCTTCTCCCGATGAGCCTTGATCTTCCACCTTCTCATTAGTGGTCTTTAGAGCAAGGGATTTGCCCTTCCATTGATTTGGCAGCGACATCTCATAGGTCTGTAGAGAACCAACCAGCTCCTGCACCTTGATGTCGTCAAGATCCTTGCTCTCTTCAATAGCTGTCACCTTAGCGCGAAAACTTTCCGGCAATGATCGAAGGATCTTCCTCACAATCTTTGAGTCCTCCATCTTCTCCCCCAAGTTAAACTTACTGACAACCACTTCATTTAACTTCCCATAGAAAGAGTCGAAAGACTCATCCTCACTCATCTTGAGCTCCTCAAATCGAGTGGTCAGCATTTGTAACTTGATATCTTTTACTTTCTTCGTGCCTTCATAAGTTGTTTCCAGAATCTCCCATGCATCTTTGGCAATGGTAATGTGAGAAATCCTGTGAAATTCATCTGGAGACACACCACAGAAAATAGCATTTAGTGCTTTACTGTTAGCATTAGATGCAGCAAGTGCTGCCTTATCCCATGTGGATTTGGCTGCCTCAGGTTTGGTCCAACCAATCTCAACAGAATCCCACACGGATTCATCAATAGAGCATAAAAAAGCTCTCATACGAACCTTCCAAAATGCATAATTACTTCCATCAAAATATGGAGGTGCATTAAAGGATTGAGACCTATCCATCTCAAAAAGGGAGTCAAGGATCACACAATGGTAATGAAACCAAACAGCTGTGTACCCGCTCTGATACCAATTGAAAGTTAAAAAACGTGTACAAAAACACTTTTGAACGTTTAGACCCCCAAAAACAACTTAACCAACACAAGCAATATGTTAAACAACTAGTGTGCGGAAACTTAACATATGCTACAATATGAAATTGGTTAAACAACTATCTAAGCCATAACAAAATAAACCACAGCAGATAATGTAAAGGCAGAGATAGAGAGGAAGGAAGATGCAAACACAGAGATAACACCCGGATGTGTTATCGAAGAGGAAACCGAAGACCTCGGCGAAAAACCTCTCCGCCGCCCTCCAAGCGGTAATCAATCCACTAGAAAATACAGTTGGGATACAAGGACAGCAATAGACCCTCCAAGCCTAATCTACCCAATGCACCTAAGCCCTCCAAGCTTCTTGCTCCAACGAGGTTGCGCCGAACCTTTTTCTTTTCTAGCTTTCCGGATTCCGCTACTACACCGTAGCATCAACCAATAAAGATTGGCTCCTTCCTAACTGCTTCCCAGAACTCCAAACGTCTGTCTCACAGAGATGATAATGGTGAGAATCAGGTTTGGTATAATGCCTCTCAAGGATTTGACAATGGAGAGGAAGAGAGTGAGGGATTTTGATGAGACTCTAAGGTAGAGATTGTGGGTGAAACAATCTGGTTTTTCTTTAGGGTTTCTCTCTCAAAATTCTCTCTGGAAGCTCTCTTTCAATCGTGGGTTAAAAGGGTATTTATACTGGAGTGAAGAGGAATGCGAAACTTCAGGTTTTTCCAAAACAGGGGTGGCTCGCGGCTTGACCTCGCGGCTTGACCAAGTCGCGAGATCCAGTCGCGAGTTAACCGTATGGCCAGTTGTCCTATTTTGTCCTGTAGTGCTCCAGCTAGCATGACTGTTCATCTTCCAGCATGCTTGGCACGTGTGCATCTTCTGGCGGGTTGAAGCCGCGAGTCCACCCGCGAGTCCCAGCCGCGACACTCTGTTTTCTTGCACACTCTTGAGCAATCTTCACACTATCTCACTCACTACCCTTACAACAATCCCACCTAAATACAGGGTTACTAAATGCTGAATTACAAGCAAATTTGGCACGGAATAAAGCCAATTAGATGGTTGAATAAATTCAACCTTACAAGTCTGATGCGGCTGGTGTGCCAACCCAAATGGCACACTCGTGCTTCCCAGTTCTTGGTCCAAATGATGAAATAATAATTACAAAATGGACCGACATAGCACTTCTATTTTTCCATTAAAATACTGCATTGATGCTTAATTGGATCTATATAGCTCTTGATTTAGATAGACACATGGCGCAAAATTTTATTCTAATTTCAAATTCTAATTGGACTTTCTCTGAGTTTTGTCTATTAATATATATATATATATATATATAATAAATAGGATAAATTTTTTTTTTTAATAGATAGGGATAGAATTTCAACTTATGGTGTCTACTCCATGATAATTACTCCTATTATTAAGCTAAGAGACGCTAATGAGTTTTTGGTATAGGTAAAGTTTGAATTCAAGATATTTATTTAACAATAAGATATTTAAGTCTAGAGTCTGTATTAGGGTTTTGTCACGGAATAGCCAAATGGGGAGATTGTAAGGTTGAATTTAATCAACCATCTTATTGGCTTTATTCCGTGCCAAATTTGCTTGTATTTCAGCATTTAGTAACCCTGTATTTAGGTGGGTTTGTTGTAAGGGTAATGAGTGAGATAGAGTGTTGATTGCTCAAGAGTGTGCAAGAAAACAGAGACTCGCGGCTTGATCTCGCGGGTGACTCGCGGCTGCAAGCCGCCAGATGCAGCACACGTGCCAAGCATGCCAGAAGGTGAACAGTCATGCTAGCTGGAGCACTACAGGACAAAACAGGACAATTGGCCATACGGTTATCTTGCGACTCAGTCAAGTCGCGAGGCCAAGCCGCAAGCCACCCCTGTTTTGAAAAACCTGACGTTTCACATTCTCCTCTCACCTCAATATAAATACCCCTTATACCCACAAATGAAAGAGAGCTTCTAGAGAGAATTTTGAGAGAGAAAACCTAGAGAAAAACAAGATTGATTCACCTACAATCTATACATTAGAGTCTCTTCAAATTTCTCAACTCTCTTCCTCTCCATTGTCAAACCCTTGAGAGGCATTTTACCAAAACCTTGTTCTCACCATATTCATCACTGTGAGAGGGTTGTTTGGTGTTCTGGGAAGCAGTTGGGAAGGAACCAATCTACATTGGTTAATGCTACGGTCTAGTAGCGGAATCCGGGAAGCTAGAAAAGAAAAAGGTTCGGCATAACCTCGTTGGAGCAAGAAGCTTGCAGGGCTTAGGTGCACTAAGTAGATTAGGCTTGGAGGGTCTATTGCTGTCCATGTATCCCAACTACATTTTCTAGTAGATTGTTTACCGCTTGGAGGGCGGCCGAGAGGTTTTACGCCGAGGGCTTCTGTTTCCTCTTCGATAACACATCGTGTGTTGTCTTTGTGTTTGCATCTTCCTTCCCTTTTATCTTTGCCTTTTATTATCTGCTGTGGGTTGTGATTTTAATTTGGCTTAGATAGCTTTTCCAATTCTATATTATAGCTTTTGTTCATTTTCCGCACACTAGTTGTTTGACATAAAGCTTGAATTGGTTAATTTGTAAATTGGGGGTCTAAACGTTCAAGAGTGTTTATACACATATTTGAACTTTCAACCAATTAATTAACCAAGTTAGTTAATTAATTCAATTAGCATGCAATAAGCGTCGTAGCACAAACAAATTACCAACTAAATTAATATGCAGCGGAAAATAAATTGACACAGTAATTTATTTACGTATGGGGAAAACCTACATGGTAAAAACCCCACCGGGTGATTTTAAGGTCACCACTCCCGAGAATTCACTATTATCACAACAAGTGGTTACAAGTAAAGGAATCTCAATATTTTATACCAACCTACAGTTGAACCCTTACCTCAATATCCAATTGGACTTGTTTTGTAGTGACAATCTCTCTTTTCAATGCACGACTCCTAATACGTGACTAACCAATTCGATGCGTGAATCCCAGTACACGGCTTACACACTAACTTGAGAAAGATGATGGCTGCAAAGTTCTTCAATTCATCAACACGATAAAGATCACAAAACTCCTTAGTTACAAAACCCTACAGTATATAAACACAGCAACTTCTTGAAGAGAAAGATGAACTAAAGCATATGTCTTCGATTCATCATATGCTTGTGAAAAACTTTTGCATTGAGGTGCATCCATTATGAAGACCCTTAAAACAATCCTTATATATGTTTAGGGTTGTGAGAAAAGAAAGTTCAAACATCTATTCACAGATTGGATGTAAATCAGAACTGAAAATCTGATTTTCTTAAACCTCCAAAGATACCCTATCTATCGAGCAGCTGTCGAGCATCAGGTCTGTTTCACATTAAGATGCCTTGATAAGTTTTGTTTAAAGTGTTTCAGAAATACAAGTTGTCAAAGTCTTCTTGCCATGAACTCTCTTCTTGCAAAGTTTTTCAAGCGTTTGTGTTATGATAGATTTTACTGTATCTAACAAGTGAGTATGAGTTGAGTGATTTATGACTTCTCTTATATGTTCATTTGTTTGTTGTGGTTTTGTCACGGATTTCCAAATGGGGAGATTGTTAGGACATATATGAATCATGTTAGGAACATATGTCAATATAGAATTCACTAATCCTTTGACAAAATGCACTTTACTTATATTTGGGTAGATCTAGAATGTGTTTAATGTTTCAAGGAACAAGGTTTCAAGTTCGAGCTTTAAAATCCAGCACTTCTTCACTTGTTTCTTGAATAGACTTTCATGGCTTTAACACTTGTCTGTCAAACTTCACATTTTAAATCTCAATAAATACATCTATCAAGCTATCTATCGAGTTTTAAAGAACAGCACTTCTTCACTTGATTCTTGGACAAATTTGCATGGCTTCAATACTTGGACTTAAACTCTTGTTTCTTGAAGTATTAAACATATCCTAGATCTATCTAATTACAAATAAAGTGCATTTCGTCAAAGGATTAACCAATTCTAAATGACATATGTTCTTAACATGATCCACATATGTCCTAACAACACTCTAGCTATGTGGTCTCTTAATTGTAAAGTTTTTGCTCATCCACATAATACTGTATCTTTTCAATATACATGTACATGAACAATCTCTCTTACGATTGAGCCTTACATATGTATTTATTATTGGAAAATTGCCTCAAATTCCAATTGTGACTTGGAAAGTCAATTAGGTTTCCTAGTTGAAGAAGGAAAAATTAATATAAGTTTTCTTTGTGTGGAAGGAAAGACTATTCATTAGTGTGGAAGGAAAGTCTATCCCTTATTAAAGAAGTAATGTATTCTTTGTCCAAGAGAGAATTGAAAAGAGTCTTATAAATAGATAATGTTACAATGAATTTGATGGCTTTGGCCCAAGGGTCCTCTCTATGGGGAGAGAGGAAAAAGAGAGAGAGAGAGAGAGAGCAAAGTGTTTCCGCTTTCAAAAAGATAACCAAGGAGGAGAGAGAAAAATGTTGCCGCCTTCGAGAAGATAGCCAAGAAGGAGAGAGTAAAAGGTTGCTACCTTTGAGAAGAAATCCAAGGTGAGCTATATGGAAAAGAGAAAGAAGAAGAAAAGAAAGCTAAAGAGGAGAAAGTAAAGTGTTGCCGCCTTCTAGTTAAATAATTAGTGTGTGTGAGAGTAAACAAAAATAAAGAGATTTTTCTTTAGTCGTGAGACATACACAAGAGATATTGTAATTGATTTAAGAATAGTGAAATTGATTCAAAGTTTGTCCCGTGATTTTTCTCTTCAAGGAGAAAGGGTTTTTCACGTAAATATTTGTGCTTTTGTGTGTGATTGCTATTTGGAATTGGTGATAATATTATTCACGACCCAACATTTATATCCCTAAAAGTTGGTTAAGGGTTTAGAGTAGGGCCAGGGGTGGAGCTAGAAATTTATGTTTGGGGGGGGGCCAAGTTATAGCACTAATATATTTATCAAGACAACTCCCCCTCCCCACACACACACACACATAAAAAAAAATACACATACTTTTTTATTTGATAAGTTATATATATATACACACACCCAAAAAAAAAAAAAAAAAAAAAAAAAAAAAAAAAGAGCTTAGTATTTTCAATTAAGATTATGTTTGATGATGATCTTTCATTAAATAAAATTCATTTTCAATATAGATTTTTCAAATTTTATACTAAAATAAGTAAAAAAATATTTCAATTGAACTGATGAAATTTTCAAAAACATGAATTATCCAAAACTTGGAGGAATAAGTTATGCTCCAAACATATTTGAAACTATCTTACTCTAACTCATTATGTGGCAACTAAATAGACATTTCATGTATAGTTTTAGGGTACACTTGGTAAATTGTAACGGTAATTACATAGGAATATAAATAAGTAATACAAGGAATATAAGATGTTGTAATGTAATACTTATTACTATTCAATTATTTGGTGACAATACAATAATAGAACCCTAGAGACAATGGAATGACAAATTTTTAAATCAAACTTAAGATATATTTTAGAAAATATCTTACTCATATAATTATATTTTCTAAAAAATAATATTTATTAAATTTAAAAGAGAGATTAGTTTTTTTTTTTTTGTTTTCTTTTTATTTTCATATTTGTTATGTGTATATGGGAAGTTTTTTTATTTGGAATATATTAATTTTAAAAATTAATACACCTACTAGGGAATAACTATTACAAACCTTTTAAAGATGATTTTTTTTTTTTTTTTTTGAGATTCCCCTTTTAGAGATGAATAGTTATTCCTCATTTTAAATAATAACTATTCAAATTGAATGATTATTCCATGTAATAAAAATATAACCAAATGACTAAATAACTAAACCATAAGAATAACTATTACATTTCAGTATTTATTACAGTTTACCAAACATACCCTTAGTGACAAGATTATTTTAATGAGTCAATGACTTGTTAATCGCTACATAATAGGTTGAAAAAGATAGATCCAAACATATTGGATTTCGAACTTTATCAAATATTTAACAGATATAAAAGTACATTTTACAATAAAAAATAAATTTGCAAAAAATAAAGTTATGTCTCCATAACTATTAGACCAATTATTATTTTTAAGAGTATCATAGAACTAATTCAAATATTTAGAGGGGCCAACTCTTATTTTTTAGGCTAAATTTTGAAAACATTAAAATAATTATATATATATGTATGTATGTATGTATTAAGGAAAATTTCTTTTTTTTGGGGGGTGGGGGGCGCGGCATGGCTCCCCCACCCATGTACATGGCTCCGCCCCTGAGTAGGGCTATAAATGAATCAAACTTAGTCGAGTAGTGAATGCTCAAGATCAGATCGACAAAAAAAGTAAATATTTAAGCTCGACTTGAGCTCGAATCAAGCCTACAAACAATGTTCAGGCTCAAGCTAGAATCAATCTTGCAAATAATGTTCAAGTTTGAGCTTGTCTTAACACCCAAAAGCTTCAACTTGGCTTGGTCCATTAGTCAAAACAAACTCGAGCAATATTAAGCTCAAACTCGAATTCAATATCAACTTTAATTAATTTTAAAATAACTAATTTTTATTGAACTATATTAGGATTTATTTAGTTGAGATTTGATTAATTTTTATAAATTCATATAAGTCCTTGTGGGCTCAACCCCATCTTTGCCAAACTATACCTCAATAGGGTTCTTGTAATTATGAGTATTTTAAAATTTCACAACAATTGACTAGTATTTTCTTCTAAAATATTCTCTCAAATATATATATATATATATATATATATAGTTCAAATTTTGGAAATCTCCATTAGATATGTCAGGAAGTGTAAATTAACCTAAAAATCATTGGTTGAGAATCTTGTTTAATATAGGTAATTACATTTGCAAAATAATATTACATTTTAAGGCTTTTATTTATTTATTTATTTATTTTATGTATAATACAAATACATTTTAAGGCCTTAATAAGCAAAGTATACAAAAACGTTGGGGAGGGGGCTAAGTAGAGTATTATTACTTTGGATGAGCAACTATTGGCTTGGATACCACTACTGGTTAGAGATACAGGATGTTTGGATACCGCTTATTTTGCTGAAACTGAAAAATTATTGTTAAAAGTACTATAAATAAAAGTAAAAGTTAATCGAGATAGTATAGTAGAATTCATGAATAATACCAAAATGTACAATAAGACACATAAATAATAACAAAAATAAACTGAACAATGAAATAATTTTCATTTTTTATTTCGACCCAAACGTACACACAGGGAGAAGACTGAATCACAAAAGTTGAAATTGCCAACAAAAATATCCCTAGGCAGTTGGGAAGGGATTAAAGCCGGCTTGCACCATTTTCTCTAATGGCCAAAAGAGCGGCTTAGGAAGGTTATCCCACCCGTACCAGTCCCACCCATCACACCTGTGCGGCTCAAGATTTTGGGGGACTTGCTCTGGATTTGCCAAGACTGCACGCATGAAAATGGTGACGTAATGGGCTGGCTCTGGATCCTCAAGGAAAAGATGGTTTTTGACCGTTAATAGCTCCATTTGCTTGATGTCCAATCCAGTTTCCTCCTTTAATTCTCTGCTAGCACATTCCTCAAAGCTTTCCCCTGAAACAAATATATTAAATAAAGAATATATTGATGTAATGGATGTTTTTTTTTGAAAGATTGATGTAATGGATGTTCAATTACGCTACACTTGTTTTGAGTATCAATAGCAGTAAGCTAAAAATTTAATTATTTGTCATAATAAAAAGTTATTTTATTTATTTTATTTATACATATATTTTAATGGTGGATCTATTTTAACTTTTAATACAATAAAATAATATAAATATCATAATAAAATAAGATATTTGCTACAATAAAATAATATATTCGCTATACACTACCATCACAGCTAAACACACAATCAAGCAGGGAATAAAAAAAAAAAAAAAAAAAATTAGTTCTAAGCTACAGTGTACATCCATAAATATATGTCTATGGATGTGCACTGTAACAATGAAGCTCAAAAAAATAGGTTTAGCTTCACTGCTGAATGGGTTTTTTTTTGTGTTTTGGTAGAGTTAAAATAGTTTTTTTAGCTTTTTAGCTCCACTGTTACAAGTGCTCTTAAGAACGAATGGTACTAAAAAGGCAAATAAAAAAAAATGCTGCTTTAATTGATTAAAAAAAAAAAACTCAATATTAACTGATGCATTTTGGCACTTGTTAATATATTTTATTTAATATTTTTAAATTTTTCTAAAAGTATAACAACTTTTACAAATTAACGTGCTACAAAATATTGTATATTTTTTAAATAGATTTATCATACTTATTGTCAAATTAGTTTGCAACAAAAAAACACATTTTTCTTTAAAAACAATGAATTTTAAAAAATAAAAATTGTGGGGCCCGACAACAGATGGACCAGATCCACCTGTTCACAGGAAGACTTAAGGCCCAAGCCGAAGAAGATAGTGGTCCAAGCCCAATAACGCGAAGCATCCATGTGCCAGAGAAGCCGCCGAGGAGGGTATAGTCCTCCTCGGCTGGCCCAGAACTACACTAAGGAGAGGGGCAAAAGCGGCATAGGGATAATCTTGTAAGAAATCTGAAATATCTAGGAAAGGCTGTCCATACTACCTGTCCTAGACAGAGCTTTGCCTCTCACAGAGTCGTGTTCCTTTAGCCTACTTAACCACTCCCCAACAACTCAGGCCTAAAACTAATGGGACAAGTGTCAGTCTTGAGAGGGTCGACCCTACACGTGGACGAAGGAAATTGAACGTATGCGAGTATAAAAGAAAAAATATGTAACCTAAGGAAGGGGCCTCCAGTCTTACGGAAAAAGGGGAGGTGCTTCAAAGGAAAAGAAAGTGGAACCATGCATAAATATCTTAAGAAATCCATAGCCGGGTAAACATGATTTAGCCTTTCAATCCCACTCTCTACAAATGATATTGTATGGGCCGATTTACGTGCGAACCCAACTCAATTGCGGTTCCATGT
The DNA here is from genome assembly GCF_932294415.1 of Quercus robur. Taxonomy (NCBI): domain Eukaryota; kingdom Viridiplantae; phylum Streptophyta; class Magnoliopsida; order Fagales; family Fagaceae; genus Quercus; species Quercus robur. The sequence continues at coordinate 29,320,278 of NC_065536.1, read as the reverse complement.
AAGTCGTGTGCTTACAAAAATAATTAAAAGTATCCCATTGCAATATGAAAACATATTTTCCCCCAATTTTAATAACACATTTTTCTTTAAAAGGCAAAGCCAAACACCTTTTTCTTTTTATGTTTTCATTTAAAATTGCTCTTTTTCTCTACAATATCCAAAAGGGTTCTTAAAATTAAATATGACCAAACATATCTAAGTTTGGGTTAGAAACATGTCTGACTAAAATGGATTGTACAACTTATGACACTTATCTAAACTTTAACATGTTTTATTAACTTAGTATGACCAAAATTACTTTCACGTATAAACAATAAACATAAGTAATAAATAAATTCTTCTCAAAAAACTAATAAATAAATTTGAACATATTATTTTTTCTTCTTTTTAATACAAATAAGTGAACAAAAAAAAATTAAAACAGACTAAAAATTAAATTTTAAATAATACATAAATTCTTAAGTTTTTAATCCAAAGTTTATTACTCTAATAATTTGATAGATAAATTAATAAATAAATAAAATAAAAACGGATACCATTACAAAATTTGAACTTCAGGTGCACTTTTTGTAGTATACAAAATGTTAAATAAAGTTAACAGAATAATAGCGAAAATTTTAAATTTTATCCAAAAATACAAAATTATGGTTGTTACGGTCTTTTTTTAACCCAATTAATTTAAAGAATTAATATAAAAAAAAGTTTGAAAAGAGAATAATATCTCATATCTCGTTGAAAATAATTAAGAGTAAAAATATATTACACAATTTTTTATGAAATAACTTTGTTAGATTTAATCTATTTAATACTTTTCTAACAATTTTTATGTATTATAGATGACTAAAAAAAAAATTTATATAAAATTGAAAACAAATAAAATAAATGAGTAATTGAATATTCTTGCTATTTTCTTTTTAAATAAATTGTTGTTTCTTTTGCAAGCAAAGTTAGATGTTTTTTTTCAAAGGATAAATGGACATATTTTGTTCATCCTAAAAAATCAGCTATCTTGACCGGTTGACCCAACCTACCATTTTAGCATGTCAGGTGAGTTTGACCCATTTTTCATAGGTCCAAAAATCCTCATCTTCATCCATATACATTTTTATTTTTCAAATTTGCGAGAGTAAGGAGTCCAAATCTTCTTCTTCTTTTTCTCTCTCTCTCTCTCTCTTTTTTTTCAGAAGAAAAATGGCTTTTAAAACTCTTCAAGTATGTAACCATTCCCTCAAGTGTGTGTAGTTTCCTTTCTCACACACGTTAAATTATTATATGAAGAGTGTGAAACTTTTTTCTGGAGACTTGAACTCCAGTTTTTGCCTCCACACTCCATACCTCACAAGCACTTATATTTGTGAAGTGACTATCACACCAATGATATACGATAATAACAAAGGTATTATTACAATGGATATATATAAATATATATATATATATATATATGTTTCTTGTATTAGATATGATTTATGATGGTGTTATGATAATAATTATTATTATTCTTATTTTTTGATAAGTCAATAATTGAATCATAAAATTTTTGCCATTACATGATTATTCTTTGTCATTAAATTATGATAGTCAAAAAATTTTAATATATGCAAAATTTAAATGCAACTACTTTATTCAATCATAAGTTGGGCTAAGTCATAAGTGGAACCCCGGCAGAAGAGAGATGTTTAATGGGTTCCATGATAAGGGAGATTAATCTTCCAAGATGCATTGTGGGCATTATAAGAGTATTCCGTCAACCCTTTTTTTTTTTTTTTTAAGATGAAAATTCCCCAGCAGCTTGAAAAAAAAAATAGTAGGAAAATTTATATAGTTTAATACAGAATTTCAAACAAACAAAAAAATTAAATAAATAAAAAAGAAGAGAGAGAGAGACCAAACTCAAGATGGCCGCCTGGAAGAGAAAAAGTGGAGTGACCAACAGAGGAGCGGCGGCGCCCAAGGAGGACCTTTTTCCCCCTCAACAAGAAAACCACCACTGCTACTTCCACTGCACCATTGTTATTCTCCATTTTCTTAAATGTTTTCAACACAACACTCTGCGCTCCATTTACAATTGGAATGAGTATTATGTATACAGCATGAACCACTACATGACAAAAAAAAAGCTTGCTCAATAATATATTCAATAATAGTATGCGTGTACCCTACCGGACGCAATGTTGGGCAATGGGCATGCAATGGTTGAAAAGCTTGGGCCGACCGTACATGTTTTTGTTTTTGGTGGTTTTTTTTTTTTGGGGGGGGGGGGGTGGGGTTTGTTAATTAATGTTTATTGTGGTTAAAAACACATCATTTAAGATGAAATTTCAAAAAAAAACTCTGCACAAAAACCACCGCACATCCTTGTCACTCCACAAGTATAAATGCTTGTAGGGTGTGGGAGGTAAGGACCAAAATTCAAGTCTCTAGGAAGAAGTTTCATATACATATACACTTAGATTAAGCTATAGTTGAATTTTATCTTGTATATAATAATAATAATAATAATAATGCATATGACATGGCCCAAGTTTTTTTTTTTTTTTTTTTTTTTGGCCACAGAATATCCAGACTACCTTACGCGCACCTCAACTAATTCTCACTTGTGGTGAGAGTCTGTCGCTGGCCACAAGGTATTGTGATTGCTGAGTCTCCACAATCCACCCTCTTTAAAGGGATAGATGTCCCATGTGGGACCTACCTACCATCCTGTCATGTAGGTATCCACTACTACTTTGTATTTTCGTGTTATTCCAACTACTATGGGTCCCATGATGGCAGGGTACAGGATATACCGGCCCATATGTATCGGCCCATGATGATGCCAATCCCAATTCTATTCGTAATAAAACATTTCCGTATTTCTCTCAACTCTCAACTTAAAAAAAAAAAAAAAAAAAAAAAAAAAAGTACTACGTTCAAAATATTTTTATAATATTTTTACAACAAATCATAAGTAGTTAGTTGTTATTATTAAGATTACTTTTTTGCCCTAACAATAACAGCTTGCCACTTTGAATTTGTTGTAAAAATATTATGAAAATGTTATGAACATATTTTTTTTTTAAAAAAAAAACTATAATACATTCATGTACATGTCATGATGTTTGAAACATCAACCACGAAATCCCTTTTTTTACCCTTAGAGCATCTCCAGCAAATTCATCAAATTTTTGTACTGTTTGGAGAATGAATAGTGACTTTTCCCTCTTATCTACCCACTTTTTTAAATACACTTTCCAACAGATTCTCTATCTCATTCTTTATCTCATTTAAATATTATTTCTTCATTCATTATTTTTTCTTTTTTTAACAATTATACATCTTCCAATATTTTTTTATTCAACACTTGATTACTATAATAGAAAAAAAAAATTTTGAAGAATGAATAGTAGCCCATCAGACTTGATGAGCTACTGTTCATGAGCCAAAAAAAAATTTGGATATAGAGAATCCATTGGAGTGAATTTTTTTGGTCTCATTCTCTATTATAGAGAATATTTTGTTTTTCCATAAACCATTGGAGATGCTCTTAGCCAGTGTAATAAGCTATAAAAATGAATAAAAAAATAATTCCTAGAAACCCAAGCAAAACACCGCCCAGCACCTTGTGACTAAAAAACTCAACTTTCTTTCTCATCTCATGACCACTTTAGTTCTTCTTCGATTTTTTCTCCACAATTATTCTCACTCTTGATTATGTAATCGGTTTTAATTAGGGTCATATTATCGGATGTCTTTAGGGCAATACTTAACAATCTATTTTAGCAAAATTTTGACACTGCGTTTATGAGAAATGAAAAAAACTATCAACATATTTTGATAATTTTTTTTTCTCATAAAAACTTTTTAAAAATAGATTATCAACCATTACTCTAAAAACATTTCTTAACATTTCTCTTTTATTCTCACTTCTAAACCATCGATCAATGTGTCACGTCATAATGATAAGAAAAGACATTCTAGAATATTATACAATTTCTACCTTTTCAGTCATAAAAAGAATATTATACAACTTAGTTTTATTTTTTTATTTAATTTTTAAGAATCTAATATTATTTTAGTGTTTGTTTATATGTATATTCCTGTGATTTTTTTTTTTTTTTTTTTTTGAGTTGAAACTAGTATTTATTGTAAAATGTGATCCCTTTTTTTTTAATGTTTATTAAGATATTAATTTAAAAAATAACAATATTAATGATATAATTGTTCGAATTTTTGGACAAGTTTACTACAAACCAATAACTAGACCATCAACATGCACAAAATGCTTGGGGGTTTAGAGGGGAAAGAATTCGAGCTGTGAGATTAGCAGTATGTTGTAATTATTTCTAAAAAAAAATAACTAGACCATCCACTAAAAAAATTAATACGACTATATATTTTGAAATTTTAAATTAATAAATTGAAAAAATATATATAATATAAAAGACTATAATATTTTAATATAAGGTTTCAAATCATTTCATCGACATAACATGTTTGCTCGCGGTAATTGTGGCCAATTAAGAATTCTCATATGTACTAGTACTAGCTAGTGCATTTGAGAATTTTTAATTAGTTAGTTGTAACTATGAATGAGTCACACATACCTAGTCTATATTCCTCAAGCATACCTATTATATTATATTATGTTATATTATATATATATATATATATCAAAATATTTAACAAGTGAATTACATGTTTTTTATGTTCTTAATATACATGTCAAATTTCGTGCCAATTAGATATTATTTATTATATGATCCATAAATTTAATTTTTATGCATAATTTTAGATTACAAAAATTTGAAATTTAAACATTTAATTAATTACATATCTATTGATTTTTAATCTTTTGAAAATTTTACAAATATTAGGTGTGGGGCCAAAGGATTTGTGACCCTGGCCCACTTTACATTGGGGCCCAAAGTCCGAGCCGAGGAGGGATACAGCCGAGGACCTACAGTGAAAGTCCAAGTAGCCTTGAGACGTGACCGAGGATGACTCTATCCTCGGCATCCCCAAGGCACTCTTAAAAGAAAGGGCAAGAACGGCATATGAACAGTTTTTGGAAGAGCCGAACACATCCGCGTTGATAGATAAAGGAGCCCTGGATAATATGGCGACAAATGACAAGGGAAAGGCTGCCATTACTGCAATTAAATACTCTGCGCCAGACAGAGCAATGCTTTTCAATTTTTACAACCACCCCCAACCACTTTGAGTATGGGCTGATGGGACAAGTATCAGCCCTAGAAAGTTGAACCTACACGTGGACGTTGGAAGAGGGGTAAAGGCTAATATAAAAGGAGAAGTAAGCAATCCAGAAAAAGGGGGCTGGAAAAAAAGGCTAAGAACCAGAGCCTCCCAAGCCGTATTGAGGAGAAAGACTCCTCGGGGTGAACATGGATTAATTCTATATGAACACCATGACTAACCACCGTTAGGTGACCAAGACCTAGCCTTTCAAGCCCACGCTCTACAAATTTTATTGTTTGGGCCTTTTATCGTACGAACCCAACATCATTTTGGGGTCGTTACAAATTGAGTCCTTACAATTAGCGCCGTCTGTGGGAAGGCTTGTGCGTTGGCACGGGCGGTGGGTTAAGAAAATCCCTCCACCACTTCCAACGACCCGTTGTTGTGCCCTAACCTAAAGTTCCACTAGGGGCTGCGCTTCGAAGCACCAGTGGCACGGGCAGTTCTTGGGGCTTCCAACATCAGATCAACGTCCCACACCTTGGCCGAGGGGCTAGTCCTCCCAAACTTAAAGAAAATATCTAAGTTTTGGACAGAACCAAGGTATTGTATAGTCTTTGGACTCAAACCTATGGGGAAACCAACTACTTAAAGAAAATATCTAAGTTTTGGACAGAACCAAGGTATTGCATGGTCCTCGACCTCAAACCTATGGGAAAATCAGTTGTTAGAAAATGGATTAAGTCTTAGACGGAATGGAAATCCCGTCCTGTTCTCGGATCCCTAGCTCTAAGGAAACTAACGTTAATGAGTATTTAGGCCCGGTACAGTCATACCTCGGTCCTCGGACCGGGTGCCAAAAATGGTCAAGGCCATGAATGTTATTAGGAACGTCGTAAAGCACCCTAGTACATAGCGACCATCTCGGATAGTTCATTTTGAGTTACCCATCCTCGGATGATCGCCTCATACGCAATACGGAACGTTCAGCTGTTATCTCGGTTAGTCTTACATGTATAACTTTTTTCAGGTTGGCATTATTACGCCTATTAGTCCCAGTAAGTTCAAAATAATAGCTTTTTGTTAACAAGGGGTTCGGCCCTAAGTATCGTTCTAAAATATATATATATATATATATATATAGCACATCCATTCACAATATAGTTATTGCAGAAAAGAAAGAATGTTTAGACTAAGATAAAGTCATCTTTTATTAATATCAAGAAATAGTACAGTATACAGTGACGGGCTTAAGCAAGCCTACACCAAAAGCTAATTACAAAGGCAGAAAGAGAAAGCAAAAAATGAAAAAGATATAAGGGAACGGAAAATCCTTCAAAATTCTGCTCTTGTGATGACTAGGCGTGTCAGGCTGACCCCTTTTGACGGAAGGGGGGAAGAGGCAGAAGAAGAAGAAGTAAAAACACCAAGATGTCCCTAGTGATGGAAGAGAATAAGAAGTCGAGGCAAAAGAAGGCACTAGAGAAGGAGGAGAGGAGGAAGCGAGGATGCCCAATCCCCGCATCAGCTCTGACTCCTAACACACGGGTGCCATATTAGCGGCGCTCGAGAGAGAGCGGATGGTACTGACGGTGAGAAACCCCATTGCTGTCGCACTGAAAATCTGGTGCGACTAGTATCTGCTTTGGATTTTGGCTGAAGGAAGAGGAGGCTTCTCCCCCGCCTTGCGAAAGGGGAGAGCTGTCTTGAGTCTCCGTCTCCCTTGCCCTGCCCGCGCCATCTGGAGTCTTGGAGAAACCCAGTGCTTCTGGAGAGGGTGTGGTCCCTTCACCCCCACTTTTGCCTCAAACATATCACTCACTAAGGCTTGAATTGCACTGGTAATGAAAGCTTTGAACGCAGCTAGAGGTTTAAGAGTTTGGAAAGACCGAAGGGTCTGTACGTAAAGGAAGTGACCTCCTACCTTGCTTCTTATACAAAAGGCAAATCTAGTGGCATTTAATCTGTACAAATTTCCAAGAAAAGCTACAAACGAGAAAATTCTCACTCAACTCCCAACGCCGTCTACAACTGTTGGATGGGCGTCACCTCGTAAAAGGAATTTATTAAAAACGTGCATCGTACACTGAAACGGTAGAGGCACGACGTGAGTTACATTAAAGGAATGTCTCATGACCAGGAGCGTTTCCCAGGCAAACTAAAAGACACCGATATTAATGAAGGACGAAGCTAGGCAAGTCATTATATAGGCCTGACATCACCAAAACCCTCCTCCCCGACCAAGAGGTTGGGCAGCAGGATTTTGAGGGGCTATTGTGGGGCCAGAGGATTTGTGACCCTGGCCCACTTTACATTGGGGCCCAAAGCCCGAGCCGAAGAGGGATATAGCCGAGGACCTACAGTGAAAGTCCAAGTAGCCTTGAGACGTGGCCGAGGATGACTCTATCCTCGGCATCCCCAAGGCACTCCTAAAAGAAATGGCAAGAACGGAATAGGAACAGTTTTTGGAAGAGCCGAACACATCCGCGTTGATAGATAAAGGAGCCCTTGATAATATGGCGACAAAGGACAAGGGAAAGGCTGTCATTACTGCAATTAAATACTCTGCACCAGACAGAGCAATGTTCTTCAGCTTTTACAACCACCCCCAACCACTTTGGGTATAGGCTGATGGGACAAGTATCAGCCCTGGAAAGTTGAACCTACACGTGGATGTTGGAGGAGGGGTAAATGCTAATATAAAAGGAGAAGTAAGCAATCCAGAAAAAGGGGGCTAAGAAAAAAGGCTAAGAACCAAAGCCTCCTAGGCCGTATTGAGGAGAAAGACTCCTTAAGCGAACATGGTTTAATTCTGTATGAACACCATGCCTAACCACCGTTCAGTGACCAAGGCCTAGCCTTTCAAGCCCACGCTCTACAAATTTTATTGTTTGGGACTTTTATCGTACGAATCCAACATCATTTTGGAATCGTTACAAATTGAGTCCTTACATTAGGGATATAAGAAGAAAATATAATCTAATGGTAAATTTGTTAAAATTTACATCGAATAAAAAGATATTGAGTGAATTTGTAACCAAAGTTTTTCCTAATTTTTGTCAATTTATATGTAATAAAATACTAAGTGCATTTTGCCTCTAGTTTATTCAACAAGTTTTTAGGTTTTAACTTTTATGTACAATTTTTTAAAACCTTATTTTTTCTTACATTTTCAAAATATATATATATATACTTTAGTATATTTTTAGTAAAAAAAATAATTTGTAAAAAGTTAGATAAGTTGATACCAAACACCTTTAAAGTTTGACTCATAAAAAGTATAAATATATATATTTTTTCAAAATAGTAATTAAGGAAGTTTGATTAAAATATAATGTCATCCCAGTTTTTTCCTCATTTAGAAGAAATAACTCCAAACCATGCAATAACCTGAAAAAGTTATTTTTTCTCCATTTTTCTTTCTCCTTCTTCCATCCCCTTAGAGTTTGCTCAACCAAACAAACAAGACCTTGGAAGTTGGAAGTTGGAAGCTACCAACTGGTGTTGTGTTGTTTGGACATTGAGGGGCTGTTTGGTAGGGTATTTTGAGCAACAGTTTTCAGTGTTTAAACAACATTATACATATTTTGTTATTCTCCATTTTTTACAATGTTTTGACCACAACACAACATGACGCTCTGCACTCCATTTACAATTGGAATGAGTATCATATGTACATTATGAACCACTACTTGACAAAAAAAATAAAAAAAAAATAAAAAAAAATGAAGCTAGCTCAATAATATATTCAATATATTCACAACACAGTCCACACCCGTTCAACATAGGCTACGTACACTACCACTTTGTATTTTGTGTTATTCCAACTACTATGGATCCTATGATTTTTTTTTTTTTTGAAAAATTATGGCGCCACAACAAAAGGCATAATTTTGTCCACAACTTGCTTATATGCCACACTCTTTCACCAATCACAACTCGCCATATGGCTGAGTTATGAACAAAGTTGTGCCTTCTGTTGTGGCACTATAATTTTTTTTTTTTTTTAGGGACTATGGGTCCTATGATGATGCCAATCCCAATCCTATTCATAATAAAAGTATAAAACATTTCAGTATTTCTCTCAACTCTCAACTAAAAAAAAAACTACTATAATACATTCATGGACATGTTTGAAACATCAAACCATGAAATCCCTTTTTTACCCTTAGCCAGTGTAATAGGCTATAAAAATGAAAAAATTAATTCCTAAAAACCCAAGCAAAACAGCCGCCCAGCCCCGGTGTGACTAAGGGTCAATTTGGTAATATTGTTCTAGTAACATAGTTTAAGTATGATGAAACTATATTATTTGTTCGTTATGTTTACCCTATGAGCGTAATTAGTCTCTCAAATTTCAAATAAGCGTTATTGGTTGCTTATATTTTAAAAGTGTACAATATTAGTATTTCTGTTAACTGCCATTAATAATGTTACTTATGTGGTTAACAAGATACTGATTTAGTAATTTTTTTAATGATGTAGCATTTTTTAATTAAAAAATTGCAAAAAACATCTTACATGTCATAAAACCATTAATACCAAAATACCTGACCCGGCAAGTAGCAGGTAATACCAAATTCAAAGAACTGAAGTGGGAGCAATGGTGGTCAACGACAAGATTTTTCTATTTTTAATCAAATTCTAGGTAGACAGGGTTTGAGCAATGGGTCAAATTCAATGCTCGTTATCTTCAAAGTTCACTTTGTCTTCATTCAATATTAATTTCTCTCTCTGATCGAGCACCGCCATAGTTTTCTATTTAATCAAATTCTAATTCACATAGTTCTGTTAAACAAAGAAAATAATTGTTTGATATTCTTTTTAAAAAAATTTCCTTCATAATTTGAATTGTTACCTTGTCAGTGAAATTGAAGTTTAAAAGTTTCACAGGTTGTACAGAAGTACCACTTGAAGATTCAGTATAGCTTCGACGGAAGGGCCATTAGCTCCAGCAAGGCGTTGACGGTGACGTCAGTAACAATCAGCCCTGTCCTCCAATTCACAAGTAACCAAACCTCCACCATCAGCCACAAACACAATCAACAAAACCCAAACCCAAACCCAAACATTGCTAGACTCAACCCAAAACTCCACACCAACTGAACTTCATCGGAAGCATCTTGCCTTTTGACCACCGATTGCTACCACTACAGTTCTTGAATTTAATATTACCGGGTCAAGTATTTTGGCATTAATGGGTCTGAGATTCTGATGTGTAAAATAATTTTTGTAATTTTTTTATTGTAAAATGCCACATCATTTTTAAAAAATATTAGATCACTATTCCATATGTCACGTAAGTTATAACACTAACGACAGTTAACAAAAATATTAATACTGCTCATTATTAAAACTTGAGGGATCAATAGCACTCATTTAAAACTTGAGGGACTAATTTTGCTCAGAGGGTAAATTTCAGAGACCATTAGTGTAGTTTCGCCTTTAAGTATTATAGAAATACATGTGAGTGAAAAAGTGTTGTGAAAATACACGTTGTGTTGTTTAAATAACGAAAACTGTTATTTAAATACCCCTACCAAACACCCCCTAAAAAACTCAACTTTCTTTCTCATCTCATGACCATTTTAGTTCTTCTCCAATTTTTTCTCTACCATTATTCTCACTCTTGATTCTATAATCGATTTTAATTAGGGTCATATTAACGGATATCTTTAAGATAATAATTAACAATTCATTTTTAAAAAATTTTGATATTACTTTTATGATAAATGAAAAAAATTATCAAAATATTAAATTTTTTTCTTTTCTCATAAAAAATTTCTTAAAATAAATTATTAATCACCTGGAGCATCCTTTAACATTTCCCTTTCATTCTCACTTCTAAAGTCTCCATTCAATGGGTCACGTCATAATGATATGAAAAGACATTCTAGAATGTTATGAAATTTTATTTTATTTTTTATTTAATTTTTAAGAATCTAATATTATTTTAGTGTTTGTTTATATGTATATTCCTATGATTTTTTTTATTATTAATTTTTTAGAGTTGAAACTAGTATATTATTGTAAAATATGATCCCTTTTTTAAATTTTTATTAAGATATTAGTTTAAAAAATAACAATATTAATAATATAATTGTTCTAACTTTTGGACAAGTTTACTACAAACCAATAACTAGACCATTCACTAAAAAAATTAATATGACTATATATTTTGAAATTTTAAATAAATAAATTGAAAATATATATAATATGTAAGGTTGAATTTAATCCACCATTTTATTGGCTTTATTCCGTGCCAAATTTGCTTATATTTCAGCATTTAGTAACCTTGTATTTAGGTAGGTTTGTTGTAAGGGTAGTGAGTGAAATAGAGTGTTGATTGCTCAAGAGTGTGCAAGAAAATAGAGACTCGCGGCTTGTTCTCGCGGGTGGCTCGCGGCTTCAAGCCGCTAGGCGCAGCACACGTGTCAAGCGTGCCAAAAGGTGAACAGTCATGCTAACTGGAGCACTACAGGACAACTGGCCATACGGTTATCTCACGACTGGATCTCGCGACTTAGTTAAGTCGTGAGGTCAAGCCGCGAGCCACCCCTGTTTTGTAAAACCTGACGTTTCACATTCCTCTTTCACTCCAGTATAAATACCCCTTATACTCACAAATGAAAGAGAGCTTCCAGAGAGAATTTTGAGAGAGAAACCTTAAAGAAAAACAAGATTGATTCACTTACAATCTATACATTAGAGTCTCTTCAAATTTCTCAACTCTCTTCCTCTCCATTGTCAAATTCTTGAGAGACATTTTACTAAAGCCTTGTTCTCACCATATTCATTACTGTGAGAGGGCTGTTTGGTTTTCTGGGAAGCAGTTAGGAAGGAACAAATCTACATTGGTTGATGCTACGGTGTAGTAGTGGAATTCGAGAAGCTAGAAAAGAAAAAAGTTCGATGCAACCTCGTTGGAGCAAGAAGCTTGGAGGGTTTAGGTGCACTGGGTAGATTAGGCTTGGAGGGTCTATTACTATCCATGTGTTCCAACTATATTTTTTAGTGGATTGTTTACCGCTTGGAGGACAGCGGAGAGGTTTTACACTGAGGGCTTCGGTTTCCTCTTCGATAACACATCGCGTATTGTCTTTGTGTTTGCATCTTCCTTCCCTTTTTTACCAATTCTATATTTTAGCTTATATTTATTTTCCGCACACTTGTTGTTTGACATATAACTTGAATTGGTTAATTTGTTAATTGGGAGTCTAAACGTTCAAAGGTGTTTATACACATATTTGAACTTTCATAACATAAAAGATTATAATATTTTAATATAAGGTTTCAAATCATTTCATCAACATAACATTTTTGCTCGCAGTAATTGTGGCCAATTAATAATTCTCATATGTACCAGTACTAGCTAGTGCATTTGAGAATTTTTAATTAGCTAGTTGTAACTATGAATGAGTCACACATACCTAGTCCATGTTCCTCAAGCATACCTATTGTATTACACACACACACACACACACACACACACACACACACATATATATATATATATATATATATTGTAGGGATAAGAGGCCTAGAAAGGGCTATTGGGCCGGGGGTCATGTCCGAGGACATTAAGTTGTTCGAAAACAAGAAGACATTAACAAGAACATACAAATTAGTGGGTTGTGAAAGAATTCTAGTCGTAAAGGGTTAGGAGTGTAGTCCAAGGATAGACACTGTGGGCCAGAAAATTCATGGCCCAGGCCCGCTCTATATATCAAGGCCCAGGACCTGATCTGAGGAAACCTATTGTCAAGGATAAGCTTAATGCATGGATAGGATAAGTGAAAAGATTGCCCCTACTGTAGTGGAGAACTCTATGCCTGACAAGCCCCTATTCTTGACCAAGCAATTCAACATTTACGTCTACTCCCAACCACTTGAGGTATGGGCTGATAGGACAAGTCCTCTGCCCCGAAGGTAAAGCTGACACGTCGACCCTAAAGAGAGGGAAAAATACGAGTATAAAAAGAAACGAAAGCCAAGATACAGGGAAAGGAGGGGGAGGAACTCGATGCTCCTCGGACTAAGTCCGAGGAGTCCAACCCTTCAAGCTACATCGTTGTATAGCCCGGACGTTCGGGCCGAACCACCTCCTACATGAACCCCCTCCCCAAAGTCAGGATCAGACCGTTGCCCAGCAATCCATAGCAAGCCTTTTAAGCCCACTCTCAACAAATCATATTGTGAGGGATCTTTCATGTACGAGCCCAACGTTATTCTTGGGCCATTAAATAATCGTGTCCCTACAATTGGTGCCGTCTGTGGGGAGGCTTGCGCGTTGGCGCAGGTGGCGCTTGAGTCAACTCTCTAGCAAGCAGAGATTCGTAGGTTTTCCCCCGTCTCCGGTGACATGCAGTTGCTGTTCCGACATAAATTTCGGCCAGGGGCTACGTCCTGCAGTGCCAACGGCATGAGCAGCTCTAAGGGCTTCCGACCTCAAGCCAACTCTCCCCACCACGGGCAAGGGGCTGACCTGCGAAAAAGCAAATAAGTACAAAAAAAAAAAAAAAAAGTAGTACTAAAAAAGTTTTGGACAGAACCAAGGCCTTGCATGGTCCTCGGACTCAAGCCTATGGGGAAACCAAGTACTCAAAAAGTTTTGGACAGAACCAAAGCCTTGCATGGTCCTCGGACTCAAGCCTATGGGGAAACCAAGTACACAAAAGAAAAAACACAAGTTTTGGACAGAACCAAGGCCTTGCATGGTCCTCGAACTCAAGCCTATGGGGAAACCAAGTACACAAAGAAAAAACTATAAGTTTTGGACAGAACCAAGGCCTTGCATGGTCCTCAGACTCAAGCCCATGGGGAAACCAAGTACACAAAGAAAAAACTATAAGTTTTGGACAGAACCAAGGCCTTGCATGGTCCTCGGACTCAAGCCCATGGGGAAACCAAGTACACAAAGAAAAAACTATAAGTTTTGGACAAAACCAAGGCCTTGCATGGTCCTCGGACTCAAGCCTATGGGGAAACCAAGTACACAAAAGAAAAAACACAAGTTTTGGACAGAACCAAGGCCTTGCATGGTCCTCGGACTCAAGCCTATGGGGAAACCAAGTACTCAAAAAGTTTTGGACAGAACCAAGGCCTTGCATGGTCCTCGGACTCAAGCCTATGGGGAAACCAAGTACACAAAAGAAAAAACACAAGTTTTGGACAGAACCAAGGCCTTGCATGGTCCTCGGACTCAAGCCTATGGGGAAACCAAGTACACAAAGAAAAAACTATAAGTTTTGGACAGAACCAAGGCCTTGCATGGTCCTCGGACTCAAGCCTATGGGGAAACCAAGTACACAAAGAAAAAACTATAAGTTTTGGACAGAACCAAGGCCTTGCATGGTCCTCGGACTCAAGCCCATGGGGAAACCAAGTACACAAAGAAAAAACTATAAGTTTTGGACAAAACCAAGGCCTTGCATGGTCCTCGGACTCAAGCCCATGGGGAAACCAAGTACACAAAGAAAAAACTATAAGTTTTGGACAGAACCAAGGCCTTGCATGGTCCTCGGACTCAAGCCTATGGGGAAACCAACTGCTTAAAAGAAAAACTACATTACATGGACCTTAGAATCTATCTGAGGAGATCTCTCCATTAACAATTGTGCTAATTCCTAAAACTGCATGGACTCTCAAGTCTGCCCTCGGATTCTCAGTACCAAAGGGATTGATGCCGTATAAGGCAATATGTTACCAAAAACACCATCGGAGTCCCTTATTGCTCGGTTACCCCCTTGGATGAATTATTTAGAGTTTATCATTCTCGGACGGTTTCCTCGCACTTATTACGAAATATTCGGCTACTATCTCGGTTAGTTTCCTAAATTTAATTTACTGTGAATTATCGTTATTATGCCTGGTAATGTCGGTAAATTGAAATTAGTTAGACTATGTTTTGAGGTTTCCTGCTCTAAGTATCATTGAAGAAAAACACACATGGAGCACACCCATTCACAAAGTAGTGTTGCAAAAAAAAAAAAATATATATATATATATATATATAAAATAATATTCCAAAACAAATAAATAAATCTCCCTTTTATTAAAACAATAAAATAATACAGCGTACAATGAAAAGCTGGAATCAGCTTATAGCTAGGTACATAATCGAAAAGAAAGATACAAGAGAATAAGATAAGGCCAAGGAGGTAGTCTAGAGGAGAGGTTGGCTACTGCTCAAGACTTTGTTCTTCCTCAACACTTTTACATGCCCATAACTCGGGCAGCAAAAAAACCCGGTGTGGGGCTTGCACCATTGAAGAAAAGGTGCAGAGAGCTAGCGCAGCTGAAGAAAAGGTGCAGGGAGCCCAACTTGAGGCCCACGCCGTCGAAGAGAAGGTGCCGGGAGCCGGAAGTTGAGGAGCCTACACCAAAACTTGCCTGCGACAAGGCAGACGGCGCTGATGGTGGAGAATCTTTCTTCTGACACACCAAAAATCTGGCGTGACCAGAACCTGCTTCGGATTTTGACTAAAAGATGGGAGGGTACCGTTCCCATCATGTCCAAGCGGGAGGACACCTTAAATATGTGCCTCCCTTGCCCAGACCACATCACTTTACGTTTTGGAGGGGTCCGGTGCCCCTGTGGCGGGTGAAACTCCCCCATCTCCATCCAAGCCTCAAGCATACGGCGCAAAGGGTAGATGACACCGGAGGAGGGAACTGGGTATGGACAAAGGGTTATGGTTCTGAGGAGAGTAGAGGGGTTTGTATGCCAGGAGAGCAATCACCTATCCCACTTATATAGAGGATAAAGAGGTGACCTGTGATTTAATTTGAGCAGATTCCCAAGACGCGCTGCAGACAAAGCAGCTCTGGCTCAATTTCCCACACCATCCACAACCGTAGGATCTCACGATCCTCAGGAAGGTGCACTTCGATTGCTGAAACTCCAGAGTACTCGCGAACGATGGGATGACTCTTGACTTGGCACGTTTCCCAAGTGAATGTGAAAACACAAGTATGGACGGAGTGCAGAACTTGAGCAAGTCGTGTTGTGGGTCCAAAGTCATCAAAACCCTCCTCCCCCAACTAAAAGTCGGGAAGCAGGATTTTGAGGGGCTATTGTGGGCCAGAAAATTCATGGCCCAGGCCCGCTCTATATATCAAGGCCCAGGACCTGATCTGAGGAAACCTATTGTCAAGGATAAGCTTAATGCACGGATAGGATAAGTGAAAAGACTGCCCCTACTGTAGTGGAGAACTCTGTGCCTGACAAGCCCCTATTCTTGACCAAGCAATTCAACATTTACGTCTACTTCCAACCACTTGAGGTATGGGCTGATAGGACAAGTCCTCTGCCCCGAAGGTAAAGCTGACACGTGGACCCTAAAGAGAGGGAAAAATACGAGTATAAAAAGAAACGAAAGCCAAGATACAGGGAAAGGAGGGGGAGGAACTCGATGCTCCTCGGACTAAGTCCGAGGAGTCCAACCCTTCAGGCTACATCGTTGTATAGCCCGGACGTTCAGGCCGAACCACCTCCTACATGAACCCCCTCCCCAAAGTCAGGATCAGACCGTTGCCCAGCGATCCATAGCAAGCCTTTTAAGCCCACTCTCTACAAATCATATTGTGAGGGATCTTTCATGTGCGAGCCCAATGTTATTCTTGGGCCGTTAAATAATCGTGTCCCTACAGACACCTTCTCGACTAAGCAGGGCAAAGGTCAAAGACCTGACCTTCCATCAAGGACAATGCACCAAATGGTCATACTGATAAGGATAAGCATTAAAAGGGAATAAGACAAAGGCAAGCTGAGAAATATCTAGAAGAAAGCTGCTACTACCGCATTGAATTTTCTGCAGCTAACTCTCTGACTGCATTAATATGGAGGTGATACCTGAACAGTAATATTCAGTCTTACAGCTACTCCTAAGGATTTCAAGAAGGTGCTGATGGGACAAGGATCAAAATCAACAACTTGATTTACACGTGGAGGGCTAAGATGAAGTGAAGTAGGCGAATATAAAGAAGAAAAACCTCATTACAATGGGGTCATCTGAGAATTGGTAGAAAAAAAACTGCAGTCACAAAAGTTGTAATGGTGTTTAAGTTCAACATAAATATATAAGAATCACCCTCCTCGGACTTTGTCGAGAAAGATTTTCCTTGCATAAACCCATTTGTTTTCATTTTTTAGCAGCCTGTAACCTACGGTGATTGATATCCAACTCATTGAAATCTAGTTTCTAGCATACTCTCTACAAATTCATTGTATTGAACTCTTTAGGCCTAAGTCCTTTTCATTTTTGGGCTTGAGAACCAAAACGTGGCCTTACATATATTATATCAAAATATTTAACAAGTGGATTACATGTTTTTTTTTTTTTAATGTTTTTAATACATATATCAAATTTATTGCCAATTATATATTATTTACTATATGATCCATAAATTTAATTTTTATGCATAATTTTAGATTATAACGATTTGTAATCTAAACATTTTATTAATTACATATCTATTGATCTTTAATCTTTTGAAAATTTTACAAACATTAGAGATATAAGAAGAAAATATAATTAAATGATAGATTTGTTAAAATTTACATCTAATAAAAAGATATTGAGTAAATTAGTAGCAAAAGTTTTTTTTTTTTTTTTTTTTTTTTCAGTTTAAATGTAATAAAATACTAAGTGTATTTTTGCCTCCAATTTATTTAACAAGTTTTTAGGTTTAAAATTTTATGTACAGTTTTTTATTTTAATCTTATTTTTTTCTTACTTTTTAAAATATAAATATACTTTAGTATATTTTTAATAAAAAAATTAATTTGCAAAAAGCTAAATAAGTTGATGCCGAACACCCTTAAAGTCTAACTCATAAAAAGTATAAATATATATATATATATATATATTTTTTTTTTTTCAAAATAGTAGTTAAGGAAATTTGATTAAAATATAAAGTTATCTCAGTTTTTTCCAGTTAACTTAATTAGTAAAGTCCTTAATGGTTATATAAAAAATTTAAGATTCAATCTCTACCTATACCAAAAACTGATTGATATCTTAGTCTAATGATAAAGAGCTATCATTAGGAGCGAACGCCATCAGTTGAAACTCTCTAAAGTAGGTTCCAGTTAATTCAACTAATAAAATTTTTTATGGTTATATAATAGACTTGAGGTTCAATCCCTACCTACACCAAAAATTGATTAATATCTTCATCTAATGATAATAGTATCTTGATCTAATGATAAAGAGTTATTATTAAAAGCGTACGTATAGGATAAAACTCTATTTAAAAAAAAAAAAAAAAAAAAAGCTCCAAACCATGCAATAACCTGAAAAAGTAAATTTCTTTTCTCCATTATTCTTTCTCCTTTTTCCATCCCCTTAGTCATCTCAACCAAACAAACAAGAACTTGGAAGTTGGAAGCTACCAACTAGTGTTCTGTTGTTTGGGCATTCACTCGTTGCAACTTGCTAGTGCTGGTCTCGTAATTCCATTTTGCTTTTTCCTTTTTTGACTATTTCCATTTTGACTATTATTTTTTTTTTTTTAAATGTCCCGCCTGGGCTGCTCTTACAGAAGTTGTACCGGCCCTCCAGTGTCGACTGAGATGTCCATTCATTACCAACGAAATTGTGAAGTCCACTCTGGTCGCACCTCCGCTACCTAATTCAATTTTTCCCATTAATTAATGAAGGCTTTTGTTACCGGGTGCTGGTCAGCACCCGTTAAAATTGATTTTTTTATTAGTAAAGTATTATTGCTTTTCCGGAGTATAAAAAAACTTGCTAAAGCAGCGGTTAAAGTGTCGGTAAGCATAATAAATCGCACATTTTACAACATGACCGAAATACCCTTTTAATGTTCTTCCCACTTCCTTTCCTTTAGCAACATTTTTAACTTGGTTTTGTACTATTCTTTTTTTCCCAGATCTACAAAACATCCCAACTTGGTTTTGTACTCAAATGACCCAAATTTCAAACCCAAGCCAAATTTTCAAAACTTTTTCACATCCCAAATTGAACCCACTCACCAAAACAACCTAGATACAACCAAAAACAGAGGAAGGAAAGTAGAAATAAAGGCATAGAGAGAAAGGGGAGGCCAACGGTTACCAGTGGTGATGGTGGCGCAGGTGAGCACCACTACCAGAAACGGTGGTGGAGCTCGAGGATTCGGCCATGGCCGAGACGAGAGAGAGAATCCGAGATAGCAGAGAGAGGGACTGAGACGGATCTGGTTGTGAAGGGTTACAAATCTGGTGGTTGCGGTGGTGGTGGTGTTTTTGTTTCTTGGATTGAAGCATGAGAAAGACTGAGAGAGAAGGAGTGAGAAAAGAAGAAGAAAGAGAAGAGAGCAGCTTCAATCGTACTAGAGACTAGTGAGAGAAAATTAAGAAGGTTAAAAGATGATGGATATTTTTGTCTTATACAGATAGCAAATTTAGAGACGGTTTGGTAGGTAGTAACTTTTAGAGCATTTTAAACCTATTAATATATATTTTCATACATTTTATCATCTTTGCCCACTACACGTAGATCTAATGATGATGCGGAAAATGGGCTTTAGGGAAAGATGGATATCTCTAATGATGATGTGTGTGACCTCGGTTTCTTTCTCGGTGTTAATTAATGGGGAGCCAAAGGGAAGGATTGTCCCTACTAGAGGACTTAGGCAAGGAGATCCTATCTCTCCTTACCTTTTTCTTTTATGTGCGGAGGGCCTCTCGGCCATGTTGCAAAGAAATGGGGGAGGGGAGGCCGTGAGTGGGGTTCAAGTGTGTAGAAGGGCGCCAAGGATTTCTCATCTCCTTTTTGCGGATGATTGCATTGTATTTGGTAAGGCGTCATTGGAAGAGGGCCTAAAAGTCACCAAAATCCTTGAAGACTATGAAAGAGAGTCCGGGCAAAAGCTAAATAAGGAAAAGACTTCCCTCTTTTTTAGTAAGAACACGGCGGTGGAGGTTAAAGAAGTGGTGAAGGAGATGTTCGGGGCTGAAATAATCCACCAACACGAAAGGTATTTGGGGCTGCCTCCGTTAGTTGGCAGGGGCAAGAGGAAAGCTTTTAATCGGATAAAGGATCAAGTGGGGCGGAAAGTAGCAAGCTGGAAGGGTAGGTTACTGTCCAATGCAGGCCGGGAAATATTGATAAAGGCAATGGCTCAGGCTACCCCGACGTATACGATGAATTGCTTTATGCTTCCCGACTCCCTGTGCAGCGAGCTAAACTCTTTGGTTCGCGATTTCTGGTGGGGACAAAGGGATAAAGAAAAGAAGCTTGCTTGGGTCGCTTGGGGGAAAATGTGCAAACCAAAAGCTGATGGGGGGATGGGTTTCAAAGATTTGAAGGCCTTTAATCTGGCTTTGTTGGCGAAACAAGGGTGGCGGCTCTCCCAAAACCCGTGCTCCCTTGCTCATAGAGTCCTAAAAGCAAGGTACTTTCCAGGTAACAACTTCATGGAGGCACAGCTTGGTAATATGCCGTCTTACACTTGGAGAAGTCTGCTGGCTGCAAGGGAGATTCTAGAGAGGGGTTTGCGGTGGAGTATTGGAAATGGGCAAAAGGTGCGAATTTGGGCGGATAGATGGCTGCCAACCCCCCACTCTTTCAAGGTGATTAGTCCTAAACCACAAGATTTTGAAGGGGAAAGGGTGGAGTCCTTAATTAATAAGATTGAGGGGGGCTGGGATAAAAATCTGGTAAGAAGTGTCTTTTTTCCCCACGAAGCGGAAACTATATTAGGTATTCCAATAAGCTTCTCTCTTCCTGAGGATGGGGTGACTTGGGCTTGGACTCCAAATGGAAGGTTCACGGTAAGTAGTGCATATAAGGTGGCTTGCAGTTGGCTGTGTGAAAGAAGCAAAAAAGGGGAAACTTGTGAGGGGTCGGATCCAGGAAAGGGCAGAAAGTTTTGGAAGTTCCTCTGGCAGCTGAAATGTCCTGGTAAGATAAAGCAATTTTTGTGGAGGGCGTGTAAGAATATTCTCCCTACGAACTACTGTTTAAAGCTTAGGAAAATTCCTGTTGAGGAGGCGTGCGGGGTTTGTGGATTGGTAGAGTCATCAGGGCATGCTTTATGGGACTGTGAGGCGGCGGGGGCTGTGTGGAGAGAATCAAATCTGCTGCTGCCAAAATTCAGAAGTGCACACCGTGACTTCATGGAGGTTGTGTGGAAGCTTTGGGAAGAGAGTAGGGAGTTGAATTGGGAGTGCTTTGCGGCTACGGCTTGGTGCATTTGGAAAAATAGGAACTCATTAAAATTTGATGGGAGGGGCAAGGCAGGAAAGGTGATTGTTAAGGAGGCTGAGCTGCTGGTGGAGGAATTCAGATCAGGGAATTCAAGGGAAAAGCCTCATGTGGCGTTGAGATATCAAGCTTGGAGGTCGCCTAGGGAGGGGTGGTATAAAGCTAACGTGGATGGGGCAGTTTTTAAGGAGACTAACAGCTGTGGTATTGGAGTTGTGATTAGAAATGACCAAGGCCAAATCATGGGGGCTATGAGTAAGAAGCTGAATATTCCCTTAGGAGCTGTAGAAGTTGAAGCGAAGGCGTTTGAAGAGGGCTTAATGCTTGCAGGGGACCTCAGATTGAAGAAAGTAATCCTGGAAGGAGATGCTCAGGTTGTCACAAATGCTTTGCTGGGTAAGTGCTTGCCGCCAAGCTCAATTCAGATGCTAATTTCTGGTGCCAGCCGCTGGAAGCAATGGGTTCGGGATTGGGAAGTAAGTTTTGTCCGTAGAACAGGAAATAGGGCTGCTCATGTTATGGCTCAAAATGCCAAAGTTATTAATGATTGTGTAGTGTGGGTCGAAGACACCCCACCGATGATTCAATGCCAAGTGCATAGAGATATTCTTTTGAAGAACAATGTTTCAATTTAATGAAAGTTATTTGTGTTGACTATCAAAAAAAAAAAATCTATATATATATATATATATATATATATAACCAAAGCCTCTACTGGCACCATAATTTTCCACGTTAGCACAATATTTAAAAAATAAAAAATAAAAATAAAAATATTATAACATCTCAAAACCCTAGCAACCTTACATAAAAACATTATAACACCTCAAAACCCTAACAACCTTACGCTTCTCTCAAGTTAAGAAATATAAAGCCACAGTTTCTGCAATCTCTCTCTCTCCAAACGTAAATATCAAATTCAACCCCTTTAATTTCTCTTTATATTTTTGGGGCTTCTATAGAGTTATAGTGAGTTATGCTGATTTTGTTTTGTGTGTGTGCATATAGATGGTCATAATATTCTGGTATTCCAAGAGAAGTTTATGTTTCCGTTAATTAAAGGTTTTAGAGAGATAAGTGTTGCAGTTTGGAACATCAATACAAAAGACGATTTCATTGGCAGCAGAAAGTAATTACTTTGTCTCATATTTTTGTTTTTTGAATTGATTTTGTGTGCTTTTTAGACCCTTTTGGATCAATTTTGTTAATTGGGTGTTTTTTTTTTTTTTTTTTGATAGGGTCCAATTGGGGAAGGTTCTTTCAAAGGGTTATGACGATAACACTTGGTGTCTGTATACTAATAGTGGGGGGTAAGTGCTATAAATTACTAACCCTTTTAAGTGTATAATCTGTTTCTAAAATTATCTATAATATTTTGTCCTCCGAAAATTTTATCTCTTTAATTTTAGTATATTGTGTTTCTTAAGCTATAGACAGATTTTCTTTGTTTATTATTTTCAATAACAAATCATTTTATTGCAATACTGGTAATTGTTTGAAAAATCCAATATGTTCATATCTCTATAGAATAGAGAATAGTAGAAACCAATTTTATTACAACTACTTAAATTGAGTTGTAATTTTTATTTTCTTTCCATGTTTTGAATTTCCATGTTTTTATTGTTGATGAGAAATTAAGGCTCAGTTGCACAATATGAGTAAATTCTTCAGAAGGCTACTTTAAATAGTAAGTCAATGTGTCACTTACATTTGGGTATTAGTTAGAATTATTTTCAAATGATTGTACCAATAAAAATGAATGTGTATAAATTTTGTTTAATTATCTCGTGCATCGCACGGGTTAGCGACTAGTCATTAAATATAAGCAAATCTAACAATAAAGTACTCATTAATATTGATATTCTGATAAGAATCTTATTTATTATCATTATTTATGATATTTTATTCCTATTTCTAATTCCAAAATCATATTTTTCTCTCTTCTCTTTCTTTCTCATCCACTACACTTTTCTCTCTCTTCCATTGCTTTTTCACCTCCATTTTCATAAGGTTCCACCTCCACAACTGCATAGAATCTGATGAATCAAAAATTCGAACTAATTAAACATAAGGGTGAAGTAAATAACTTAATCACAAGTTGTTGGTTTCTAGCTTTACTAGGTGCTTGTTAGGCATTTTTACTGCGAAATTAACGAAAGCGCTTATGATAGGTGAGACTGGAAGCCAATCAAATCTTTGATTTTGTATTGTAGCACTTGTTATCTTTCAAATCTGAATGATGTGTTACGTAAAAAAAAAAAAAAAAAAAAAAATTAAAAGCTATGCTTGTGATAGAAAATATGATCGATAGAAAATATGACCGAGGTTTTTTTTTTTTTTTTTTTTTTTTTTTTTTTTTTTTAAATAATTGAAATTGCGTCAATGCTTTCATTGCAATAAGACTTATCCAAGTGAAAATCAGGAGATTCTGACATTTAACCCTTAATTTTTTTAAAAATTAACAATATGCCCCTATTTGCAAACTATATAGGAGCATGCTCCTATTTCGATACTCGATTATCCTAAAATCGAGTTCAATTAAATATTCGATTTGTAGAAAATCGAGTTATGCCCGATAAAATTAAAAAAAAAAAAAAAAAAAAGCATGGAACTCGAGTTTCAGGAAATCGAGTTCCATGCAAAAAAGTTTTTGTAAGTGTGATCGCCCCAAATTTAGGGTGCCCTATAATGGCGTTTTTAACCCCTATAGTGACGTTTTAAAGTCCTATAGCGGCGTTTTCCTGCAAATTTTTTTATAAGTGTGATTGGCCCATATTCAGGGTGCCCTATAATGGCATTTTTAAGCCCTATAATGATGTTTTAAAGCCCTATAACGGCGTTTTCTTGAAAAAATTTTTATAAGTGTGATTGCCCTGTTCTGGGAGCCCTATAATGACGTTTTTAAACCCTATAGTGACATTTTAAAGCCCTATAGTGGCGTTTTCCTGCAAATTTTTTTTATAAGTCCTATACCAGGTTCAAGGAGCCCTATAGTGGCATTTTTAAGCTCTATAGTGATGTTTTGGAACTTGACTTCCCTAAAATCGAGTTCCATGTTTTTTTTTTTTAAATTTTTTTATTTAGTTTTATTCAGTATAACTTGATTTTCTACGAATCGAGTATTTCATTGAAATTCGATTTTAAGGTAATTGAGTATCGAAACAGGGGCACATCCCTATATAGTTTCGAAATAGAGGCATATTGCTAAATTTTTTAAAAATTAAGGGCAAAAGGATAAAATCTTCGTGAAAATCAATAAGACAACTCTAGATCTACAGTTCTACCCCCAATGGCAACTAGCTTGAATTTTAAATGTTGCAAAGTGAAATTTGACTTCTTTGCCCATATCCCTAATTTCCTAAGGCCCTAATAAGTCCATATCATCAACTGCTCCACTGACTAGTCCAGTAGTCCCAAAAGGGGGTATGATTCATATATATATATCTGAATCATCTATCTGATAGAGTACTACTGATTCATCATACATTAGAGTAATCATTTTACTTCCAATCTCATGCACTGAAAGTCTCACTGTGCAAGAAATCATCAATGCCATTAAATTCACACAGCCGGTATGGCTTTCACACTTAGAGATGTCAATCACAATCTAATTTTTGCCAGTTTGTGCAATAATGCATTTGCTGCCTTCAACATGTGGCTGTGGAGGTTAGTTTCAATTTTTAAGTTATTTACTTCAGCCTTATGTTTAATTAGTTCGAGTTTTTGATTCATAAGTTTCTATGTGGCTGTGACAGTGAAATCTTATGAAAATGAAGGTAGAAGTGCAATGGAGGAGAGAGAAACGTATAGTGTATGAAAAAGAGAGAGCAAAGAGAAAAATATACATATTTTTGGGATTAGTGATAAGTATGGAATGTTATAAATGAATATAATAAATGAGATATTTATCAAAATATCAGCATTAATGAGTGCATTTTTTTTTTTTAAATCTTTAGATCAACTTAAATCTAATGGTTTAAAAAATTTGTAACTCCTTAGAGTTACATTAGGTGTAACTTGAACCCATATATATATATATAGAGAGAGAGAGAGAGAGGGAGAGAGTAGTGAAAAAATGACCATAGGAAAGGGTGTGATCATGGGTATTATATACCATATTCATGACAATAATGGTCTATAGTTATTGGTTATTAATAACCCATAAAAGGCCAATAATCATATTATCCATTATTACCAAACGGTTATTTTTCTCATAATTGCCCAACGGCTATTTTACTCATAAATTTCTAATGACTAGAAAATAAATAATAATAAAAGTATTTGGAACACACGCCTACGCCAACAATCTACCACATATTACAAACACAAAATAGGAAAGGCAAACAATTAAGGAAAGCATGCATCAATATGTTTTGTTGTTTATGTTGATGTTTTATGTTTTTCTTTTAGGTTAGTTTAGTTTTTTGGGGTTTCTAACACACTTGTTTGATCTCACATGTTATATGTTTGTTTGATTAAATCTCTAAAAATGTAGTTTTTTCGATTCTATATTCTGAAGAATGATTGTCTTCCTCAATTCTTAATCTTACAATCAAGTCTTCTAACTACATCTCCTTGCGCTTATGTTTCAGGTAATTAAAATACAAAACTGACCCTCTAACTTTCTTTAGATTTCATTTCAGTCTTCTAACTTTGCTTTCATTCATTTCAGTCCTCTAAATTTCAGATTTATTCAATTAAGGCCTTTTCGTTAACTTTTGTTAAAATTTTTTGAATTTTTTTTTTCAATCATTAATTGAATTTTTTTTATTTAAAAAATTTGAAGAAAATTTTATAAAATTGAAAAATTAACTACAACATAAAACAAAAGTCGGTGGAAAAACTTTAATTGAATAAACTTGAAAGTTAGAGGACTGAAATGAATAAAAGCAAAGTTAAATGACTGAAATGAATAAAAGCAAAGTTAAATAACTAAAATGAAATCTAAATAAACTTAAAGGGTCAATTTCGCATTTTATCATTTTTGAAATCTTTCCAAGATAGAGGCAGTTTCTCAATGATAGTAGCCACTTGAAATGATTAACTTACAAACATACCTTCAGCATGTATTTCATGTAAGATTAACTACAGGTCTTGCACTTGACTAAGTACAGTTTTGGAATCTACCATTTTTTAATCCACAAGTTTGCCCACAATGAACTTTTTAGTTCCAACATCTTCTGTTTTGTATTTCTTATCCAAGGAATCCCACAATTCTTTTGTTGTCTTCATTGAACAATACACATTATATAATGTATTGTCCAACCCATTCATAATATAATTTTTGCACAAGAAGTCAGCATGTTTCCATGCTTTCATAGCAGCAGCCACTTGCCTATTTGTTTCATTTTTCTTGAGTTTTGAAGCATTCTTGTACAAGAATTTTGTCAAATTTAGTGTTGTGAGATAGAACAGCATTTTTTGTTGCTATCTCTTAAACTCAGTACCATTGAATTTTTCTGGCTTTTCTCCATGATTAACATGAACAATTATAGGGCAGCAACAGGCACAATTTCATTCAACATTTCTGTCAAAACAAAACTCCAGATTGAATTCTCAAAATCCAACCGAAGCATTTTTTATATTACACAACAATCTAGAAAAACATGACACGGCACTGCATTCAAGTATTACTTTAAGGTTTCTCAAAAAAAAAAAAAAGTATTACTTTAAGGAAAAATAAAAACATATATTATATAAGAAAACCAACTAGTCACCGTGCCCCCCCAAACACCCAAAAAAAAAAAAAAAAAAAAAAAAACCTAGTCACCGTGCGTGTAATGTCAGAATAAACAAAAGATATTTAAAGAAAAAGTCTGATGTCACGATAAAAAGCATAATTTGTGCCATAACTAGTCACATTGGTGAATTGTGGTTAGTAAAAGGATGTCTTCACATAAATTTATCATCATTCTTTTATTAACCACAACTCGTCATATAATACAAATTACACCTTTTATTATAACACTAGAACTACTTATATTTAAAGGATTTTGCTAATATGTGCTTTAAAGACACATAATAATTAATTATTTTTAAAAAATAATTTCTTAAAAATTAAAAAAATATTTACAATTTTTTTAATTCTCAAAAAAAAATTTTAAAAATAGATAAATTAATATGTGTTCAACCCATATTTAAAAGTAAAAGTATTTTACATAGTACCAAAGAAACTCAATCAAAAGTCAAAAGAAAGGAATCTGCACTAAAAACAAATCAAAGTCGGACAATCACTCTCGTAGAATAGACAATACATAGCCAACACACAAAAAGAGATGATAGAGCCACGTGAATCACTATAAGCTCATATGCATATAAAATATTGTATCCAACTAATATTTAAAATACCGAATTGCAGGCACAATTCGTACAATGACTGAACAAATGAAAACAAACCACAGCCAAATAATATTGTATCTCAATTAAATAATATTATCAATAAATATTAACAATTTAAAATAGCAATTACATATTAGAATATAAATATTTATGTAAAAAATTATTTTTCTTTAAAGGAAAAGGTTATGAGATAAACTCTGAATAATTTCTCACACACACAAATTATCTTCCTCAAATGCAACAGCCCTTTCCTCTCTCCTCCTTGGTTATCTTCTTGAAGGTGACAATACCTTACTCTCTCATTCCTCTTACATTTCTCCCAAGTGAAAATTCATTTTCTCTTTCTTGGTTTCACGCTTTATTTTCCCTCTCCCCATAGGGAGGACCCTTTGGCCAAAACTGAAGTTAAAGCCAAAGCAATCAAATTCTTTATAGCATTGTCTATTTATAAGACTCTTTTGCTATTCCCTCTTGGGCTAGGAATACATTATATTTTTAACAAAGAATTTATTCCCTCTTAGATTAGGAATACATTACCTCTTTAATAATGAATAGATTTCCTTTACACCAAAGAATAGTTTTTCCATCTACAATAAAGAAACCCAAATTAATTTTTCCTTCTTCAAAAACCTAATTGACTTTCCAAGTCACATTTGGAGTTTGAGGTAATTTCCCAACAATCTCCACCTTGACTCAAATTTTATCAATTGTCCCCAACTATCTTCTTTCCTCTTGGGATAACTCCTACCTTAATCAATTAGTCCACTTTTCCTCTTGGAATAGCTCCACCTTAATCAAAGCAATCCCTTCTCTTCCATCTTAATTCACTCAAAGAGTCTTTCACTAAATCAACCAAGGTCTAATACCATTGTTGGTCTTTTCTTTCACAGCATTGTGCGTGACTGATCTTAATAGAGTTAATTGAATAACTCCTAATACCTGTCTATCAAGAAAATTTCATTCTCCATCCTTTATAGTATCAGGTTTCTTCCCCAATAGAGGCAAATGCAACTTCTTCCCATAAAGATAATCTTCAATCTACATCCTCTAATATTCAAAGTTTGTTTCATCAAACTTCTCAATTCCTAAAGCCTTGCCTTCTTCTCCGACCATCACTTCCACTCTAACCATAGCTCTGATACCACTTGTTAGGTCCCAAATAATATTATTAACAAATATTAGCAATCCAAAATAGCAATCACACATAAGAATACAAGTATTTATGTGGAAAACCCTTTCTCTTTAAAGGGAAAAACTATGGGACAAATTCCTAATAATTTCACTATTATCAAATTAATTACAATAATTTTTGTATATGTCTCACAGTTAAAGAAAAAAATCTCTCTTATTTTTCTTTGCTCTCTCACACACAAATTATCTTTTTCAAAGGCGACAACCCTTTGCTCTCTCCTCCTTGGCTATATTCTTGAAGGCGGCAATACCTTGCTCTCTCTTTCTTTTTGCATTCCTCCTAAGCGAAAATCCATTTTCTCTCTCTTAGTTTCACACTTTATTTTTCCTCTCCCCATAGGGAGGACCCTTGGGCTAAAGCCCAAACCAAAGCTAAAGCTATCAAATTATTTATAGTATTGTCTATTCATAAAACTTTTTTACTATTCCCTCTTAGATTAGGAATACATTACCTCTTTAACAAATAATCTATTCTCTCTTGGATTAGGAATACATTACCTCTTTAACAAAGAATAAATTTCCTTCACACCAAGAAATAGTCTTTCCTTCTATAATAAGGAAACTGAAATTAATTTTTTCTTTTTCAACTAGGAAACTTAATTGACTTTCCAAATTACATTTGGAATTTAAGGCAATTTCCCAACAAATAATGATTCAAGTAAGACAAATTAGCCTATTATAATATAATTTAGGCAAGAAACTTACTTGAATGATGTGTTGCAAAGTGCCAGATATTTGTAAGAACCTTGTTTCTTGCTCACTATTGAGTAATAATAGTTTCAAATTGGTCATTAAATCTGACAAGTTTGTACTCAAAGAATTGCATGTATGTGGGAAAGGGTTATATGAGTAATGAGCTATTCAACATTAATATAGAGTGAATCTGGATTATTGCAAGTGTGGATTTTTTTTTTTTTAATTTTTTTTGTAGAAGTAGTGTGGATTTAGTTTGTAATAATTTAAGTGTGATATAGAGATGATTTTTATATATATATATAGCTTGTAGTTTATGTACCTTTGTATTGTAAAAGTATATATATATATATAACATTTCAGGAGGCTTAGAGCATTTGCAGCAGTGAAGCTAAAAAGTTATAATGCTATTTTAGCTCCACCAATATAGCAAAAAGGGCTTGCAGCAGTGGAGCCAAATGTATAAAATTTAGCTTATTTGCTATAGTGCACATCTATCTATAGATGTGCAATATAGTAGTCATCTAAATATATATATATATATATATTTTTTTTAATCCCACTATCGAATAAAATAATAAAACTAATCTTATTTTTTTCATTCTTTTATTCCGTTTCTTTCACCATGCACTCAGATCACTCATCTCCCTCAATCATCAAACACTCATCTCCCTCACTCATCTCTCTCACTCCATCAAGCACTCATCACCGTCGCTGTCCCAACCCCAGCCCATGCCGTCCATCGCCGTCCCAGCCCAGCCCAGCCCACGCCGTCGCAAGCTCTCATCTCCCTCACTCATCTCTCTTACTCCATCAAGCACTCATCACCGTCGCCGTCCCAGCCCTAGCCCACGCCATCGCCGTCGCTCCTTACCACCATTCTTCCTTTGTTCAACCTCACGAAATGCTTGTCCTCCTTCACCAGCCTCTCGTTCACGTCCTCGCCTCCGACGAACGACACCGAAGGGCACCGCAGGAACACGAACCGGCTAAACGGCGTCAGACTGGTGAAGAGAATCCACTCCCCAACATCGGAATCGCCTCGATGTCTCAGCCGATCCTTGGAGTGGCGGTGGAGAGCGAAACCTTGATTTGGGTTTTTTTTTTTTTTTTTTTTTTTTTTTTTTTTGTTTGTTTGTGGGGGGGGGGGTTGAGCCTTGATTTGGGTTGAGCCTTGAGTTGGATTGATGTCTCAGCCGATCCTTGGAATCACTTGAGCTTTGATTTGGTTTTTTTTTTTTTTTTTCTCTGATGTGGACTGGTGGTGGTGGTGGTGGTGGAGGAGAATGTTTGTGCTGTGTGGTGGTGGTGGAGGATGTTTGTGCTGTGTGGTGGTGGTGATATATTATTTTATTAGAGTAGAAATATTATTATTTTATTGTAGTAGAAATATTATTTTATTATGTTGAAAGCTAAAATAGATCCACTACTATAACATGTGTATAGGTAAAATAGATAAAATAATTTTTGATAGAGCTAAATTGCTAAAAATTTAATTCCACTACTGTAGATGCTCTTATAAGTGTTTGATGTTATATATCTAGAATTAATTTATTATTTTTTCGGCTTATCAAAAAAAAAAAAAAACTGTTTATATGATTCTTTACACTTTTGAGGCTAAAATAAAAAAAAAATAAAAAAAAGATTCTTTACACTTTTTCTTTTGAAAAGTTGTTTGGCATGTTAGCGAAGGAAAAGAAAATTAAATGGCCTAGATATCTAAGTTGACAGGCTGGACTTGTCAGATTATTTAATACGCTCCAGTAAGTCATGTGAACTTTGTAATATAATTCAGGTCACTTTTTCAGTTTTTGCAGGTACGATGTTCAGAATTTTTTACTTTTTCTGACAAATTTAACCTTTTATGTACGTGATGAACTGAATTGGCCATCATGAACAACGGTGCTAGGCTTGGAGAATGTTATTTTAGAAGGAGATTCTCTGCAAACTGTCCAGACAGTAAAAGACAAAGATCGTAAAGGTTTGGCTGACAACATCATATCTTGTACAATTCTTGAAATGTCCAAATTTAAGATGGCAGAAGTTAGACAGATAAGCAGGAATAGCAACGAGATAGTCCATAAACTTGCTCAACAGGTCAAGAGAGATGGAGAGGTGAAGAGCTGGACTGGTACAACACTAGATACTATAGCTAATCTTCTTGGTATAGATAGGTTCAGCTAAAAGAATTAGCTTGTGGGCTGGTCTGGTTGTGGTTTGTCTTATTACTTTTCTTTGCTGTCTTGTTCGGTCAGTTCTGAGCTTTGTTTTGGCTGTTATGCCTTTCTCTTGAATGAAATGAATGATTCAGTTTCATAAGAAAAAAGAACTGGAAGTGTGATAGTTTCTTTCTTTTTCTTTTGACTGCTTTTTGGAAAAAGTTGTTTGGCATATTACCGAAGGAAATGAAAATTAAATGGCCTAGATATCTAAGTTGACAGGCTAGACTTGTGAGATTATTTAATATGCTCTAGCAACCCATGTGAACTTGTAATATAAATCCAAGCTAGTATATTACTTTAAGGACTTAGCTTCTGTACTAGTCACTGCACATAAACTTTTTATGGACGTTTGGGATTAGATAGAAGTTCTAAATTTACCTTTAGATACAGATTATTTAATATGCTCTAGTAAGCCATGTGAACTTATAATATAAATCAAAGCTAGTATATTACTTTTAAGGACTTAGCTTCTATACTAGTCACTGGACATAAACTTTTTATGCGCGTTAGGGATTGGATAGAAGTTCTAAATTGACCTTTAGATAAAGATAGAAAAAGAGATATAACAGTTTTAAATATTACTAAATCATTAAATAATGAGAAAAATAATAGATATATTAAAAATACTATTTGTTATAAATGTAAATAATATGGATATACGAAAAAACAATGTGGTAAACATAATAAAATTGTTAAACAAATCAATAAATTAGAATTTGAGAAAGATTTAATAAATGAATTAATGGAAATGTTTGATGTTAAACATAAAGAGATAGACCAAGTAAAGAAGAACTAAAATCAACCAACACACTCAAAGTCAATAAAAGAAAAAGGAAACAAAAAAACATAATAATAAAATTGATAGAAAATCTACCCAATCACCTTAAAGATAAAAAAGACTATTTACTAAAATTGAAAGAATCCATAGACATACCTATTGTTTGTATTAAGTGTAGGACATATGGACACCATGTTACGGAATGTGAAAAAGGAGAAAAAGCTAAGAAAGAAAAAGATAAGAAGGAAAAGACAAAAAAAAAAACAAGATGGCATTGATATAAAATCAATAACTATACAAGACTTAATGACAGAAGCAAAAATAGTAAAACAGGAAATAAAAGAAATTAAAGAAGATAATTCCACAGACATAGATGAACAAAATATTGCAAAAATAATAAATTTAAAAGAATTTTCTAATCCTATGACAGACCCCCTGATCCTCCTACAGATAAAGAGGTTACAGATATTAATGTTTCAAATAAAAATAAAATTGATAGCAATAGACAAAATTCTTTGAGTTTAATTAGGGATATAAAAATTATTTTAATAATTAATAAAGAGTTTTCTTTGACAGAAGTCACATTGACAGACTCAGGTGATGATAACATGAATTGTATACAATAAAGATTAATACCTTTAAAGTATTATGAAAAATCATCTGAAAGATTAGTTCAGGCTAATGGAGAAAAGCACATAATTAATTACAAAATACTTAATGTTCATATATGTAACGATGGAGTATGCTTTGAAACTGTTTTTGTTTTAATTAAAGACCTTTCTTCTAAAATTATTTTAAGAAATCCCTTTATGGTCTTGATTTACCCCTTTTTCGGGATAGACGAAGGAATTAAAACTAATGTACCTTTTAATTTCATCTTACCCTTGATCCCAAAAGAAATTGATTCCCTCAATAATGTCACTATCTTAAAAGATACTAATAAAGAAAGAATTTATAGAACTGAAAGAAGTTTGTCATCTTTAAAGATAGAAATATCACTTTATGACCAATTGACAGATAATGACATAAATAAATTTAAACAAGATAAAGAGACAGAGATTTGTTCTTATTCCCCACATTGTTTTTTTTTTTTTTTTTTTTTTTTTTTTTTTTTTGTATAGGCACCGACATATAGTCCAAACACCTTGTGAAAAAGAATTTAGTAGAAGAGACACAAAAGATGGAACTATGCCTATAATTTCTTTTAGTCAATATGAATGGACTGATAGTTTGACAGATGTACCAAAAAAAATTATAATAAATAACATATTTACACCTTTTATATTATCCTCAAATGCTCATATAATAGATGTTTATTAAAAGCAATTTTAATAAAAGAAGCCTTGACAGGTATCCCATTACTAATCATTAAAGAAAACATTAATTGTGGTAATTTCTTGAATAAAGACAGATTTAATTTCTTAACAAAAAGAGTTAATTATGAGTCCTTGACAGATTTTCCTATTATAATCATTGTTGAAAGACTTTATGGAGAAGCTTTATTCTCGCAGAATGAGATATATAGTAATACATACATGGATAGAATCATGGTAGATTTTGAAATTTTTTTGAATTCTACTCACTCTAACAGATTTCATCATAACTACTCTAATACCACTACTACTCAGCAAGAGCACAAAGGTGCACAGGAAAAGGTTTGTTTTATTATATATACTCTAAATTTTAAAAATGATTTTCTTATAAAGCATTTTAAAGAAATTTCACAGAAAGACATTGGTAAAAGGATTTTAAAAATGAATTTGAAAGAAGCTTTGCATGAAAATGATTATTTTCAAAATAATATTTCAAGACATAATCCTTCTCCCAAAACCCAATTGCAGACTACTATGAATAAAAGACCCTCCCAGATAGACATGAAAGGAAAGGGCAAGGCACCAGTGGTGCAACCCAAAAAATTCCGAAAGCCTTTAGTGAAGATTTCGGATAAGCATGAAGGCGTCTTGATAAAGACAATATCCCTTCAAGATACGTTGCTAGCAGAGACAATGTATTCATGTGGTGGAAAAAGTGAAATTTTGCAAGAAGTGCTCCGCATTGATCTCATTTTTTAGGATGGAGAATTTATAGACCTTCCTCTTCATATTAAACTACTTCTTGATAATTTACTAGCAGCCTTCACCCTCAGACAGAAACCCTTATTCCAAAAGACCCTTAAGGCTTTGGAATTACATCTGGTTAGCACCAGTGCATTTATTGAAGCACTTGGTTGTCAACTCCTTGGCAAGGAGGATGGAGATTCAAGCTCCACAAAGACAGATTCACAGTCTCTAAAAAGCTATCTTATGGGAACAAGCTTTTCAAAGCTCCACCCTAAGATTCAACAAAAAACGAGACTTGTCATTAGAACTTTACCTCCTGAAATCCAACAGAATATACTAACTCAAAGAGCCTTAACCAGTTCTTACGATAGATGGATGTATCTTTTTAAAATTTTAGTCTCTATAGCATTTATCAAAACTAAAGACATGACAGACGACATATGGCTATCTCATAAAGCTACATGGTATGAAAGCTTTGGAGAAACAAATAGAGTTTATGGAGGAACTTTTGACAGATACAATCCCTATCCAGGATTGCTTATCAACATTGAGACAGAGGATCCAGTAATTTGTGATCCTTTATGGTTATCTAAAATGCTTGAAGCAGGGTTTATTACCAAATTAATCATAACTTCTGGGATTCAGATTAGTTCATTTCCCAAAGTCATCCAAGAAGTAGCCGCACAGATTGGAGGACTTAATTATATAAAGATCACTATCTGGAGCACTCTTTTAGCTTGGAACATTAGCTATTATATGGAAGCTTGGCCAGTACACATTTTGGTCCTTATTCATGATTGGGGTTGTATCCCTGAATACAACTGGTATACAGGAGATACTTATTTATCACTTGATGATCCAGATGCTTTGGCTCAAGAATGGTCTAATTTCACGAGTAACAAGATTTATGAAGTACATAAAGAATTAGACAGAGGCTTCCACTTATATGGCTACACCAACAGGATAGCCGTGTATGGTCCAAGACCTTCAGCAAGAAGGCTTATTGGAAAAAGAAAGATTGTTAAGGATCCTAGACTAATGACAACAAAGGATTGTATTCCTATTTATCTTCCTATTTCATACTGCGTTCTATGTAGTAATTATGGAGTAATCCATAAGCATGAGCAGTATGAGGATAACTCCAATCCATTAGATTATGATAACTACGCGAATACAGATTGATAGACAGACATATATGCTCTCCCGGGTAGACAATGGCCACAGATCACTATTCATTGGCGACAGATCACTATTCACCAGCATGCGTAAATAGCTTCCAGACAGATCCAAGATAGTCTAGACAGATATAGACAGATGTTCATAGATCACTACTGTCCACTAGCATGTGTAAAAAGAAACCCGATAGATTCCCAGACAGACTATTGCTCATCAATAGTAATATTCTACAAGTTTCCACCGATAGATCAACTTGAGTTAACTTTACTAACTCAAGTTACTTTTAAAGACTTACCATGGTTCATTTCATCTATGAAAGGACAGACTTTAAAGAGAGAGGGTAGATTCAAATTTTGAGGTTCAAAGCTTAGGTCCAAGATAGCTCTCTCTCTCTCACTCTCCAGAAAGACTTTTGTAATCCTTCCTTTTAGACGAAATCTTGTAATCCTGTAACCCTTCCCTTCAAAAAAAATCTTGTAACCTTTCAGTTTCAAAGACAGATTTTACTTTGTAATCTTGTAACTCTTCAGACAGTTTTATTTTCAAGCTTGTAACAAAGACAACAGTTTTTTTTTTCAAGTTTTATCAAAGACAGAAGTTTTTATTCAAGTAAGGTTTTATTAGTTTTTTTTTTTTTTTTTTCATATTCCATACCCCGTTTTAACTTATTTTGAATATATCTAATTTGCTATTTTCTTCTTTATCATCTATTTTATCATTGTTTATGCTTCCATCATAATATTTACAAGGGAACCTTAAGCCCCATTAACAAAGCTATTCAATTTGCAGATAAATTCCCGGATGAAATAAAAGATAAAAACCAGTTACAAAGATTTCTTAGCAACCTAAATTATGTTTCAGATTACTTTCAAGGATTAAGAAAGATATGCAGACCCTTGTATAAAAGGCTAGAGAAGAATCCTCCTCCATGGAAAAAAAAAAACATACTATGATAATCAGACAAATAAAAAAATATGTTAAGCAACTTCCTTGTATTATTATTCCTTTCCCCAATACTTTTAAGATTGTTGAGATAGATGCTTCTGACATAAGTTATGGTGGAGTTCTTGAACAGGTAGCAAACAATGATACTAAAGAATAGATTGTTAGATTCCATTCTGGCTCTTGGTCAGCTACCCATCAGAATTACAACACTACTAAGAAAGAAATTTTATCTATTATATTTTGTGTTTCAAAATTTCAAAATGACCTTTTTAATCAGAGTTGATTGTAAAAATGCTAAAGAAGTTTTATAGAAAGATGTTCAAAATCTTGTTTCCAAATAGAGTTTTGCTAGATGGTAGACTATTTTAAGTGTTTTCAACTTTGATATTGAATATATTAAAGGAGAAACTAATTTGATTCCTAATTTCCTAACCCGTGAATTTCTACAGGGAAGATGAGCTCCCTTGCAACCACTCTCTCCAAGCCCCACTCCAGAAACCAAACAGTCATATGCCTTGCCCTCAACTCCTCACTTAATATGGAAGCATAAATAATGATAAAATTGATGATAAAGAAGAAAACAGCAAAATAGATATATTCAAAATAAGTTAAAACAGAGTATGGAATATGAAAACAGAAAGTAATAAAACCTTACTTGAATAAAAACTTCTGTCTTTGATAAAACTTGAAAACAAACTGCTGTCTTTGTTACAAGCTTGAAAATAAAACTGTCTAAAGAGTTACAAGATTACAAAGTAAAATCTGTCTGAAAGGTTACAAGATTGCAAGATTTTGTCTGAAGGGAAGGGTTACAGGATTACAAGGGAGGAAGGATTACAAGAGTCTTTCTAAGGGAGAGGGAGAGAGCTATCTTCTTTTTGGATTTGAGAACTAGAACCTTAGAGAATTTGGACCTGAAATTTGAACCTGTCTTCTGTCTTCAAATTCTGTCCTTTTATAAATGAAGTGAACCGTAGTAAGTCTTCAAAAGTAACTTGAGTTAGTAAATTTAACTCATGTCGGTGGAAACTTGTACAATATTACTATTGATGAGCAGTAATATGTCGGGGAATCTGTCAGGTCTTTTTTTACACATGCTAGTAAACAGTAGTGTAGTGACTTATAATCATCTATCTGTATTTGTATGGAATGTCTTGGATCTGTCTTGAAGCTATTCACGCATGCTGGTGAGTAGTGATAGTGATTTGTTGTTGTAGTTGTTTGTCCTCTCTGGATCTGTCTGTTATAGCTATGGTAGCTATTTTGTCATTATGTCTGTTAGTCAGGCTCCTGTAATAATCACTACTTGAATACACTGTCATTGCTGACCTTGTATTTTGAAGGAATGTTGCCTCTATTGAGACACCTTCATGCTATGTCTGAAATCTTTAATAAAGATTTCAGTTTTGGCAAAATTCGGTTTGAGATTTTTGCCTTAGGATGGCTATCTTGCTTGCCAGGAAATTGACCATTAATTTTAAAATTATCAAATTAATATAGTATAGGAATGCCTTAGT
The DNA here is from genome assembly GCF_932294415.1 of Quercus robur. NCBI lineage: Eukaryota > Viridiplantae > Streptophyta > Magnoliopsida > Fagales > Fagaceae > Quercus > Quercus robur. The sequence continues at coordinate 29,281,968 of NC_065536.1, read as the reverse complement.
TAAAGGCCTTCATGCACCTGGTGATCAATCAAATTTGGGCAATGTAATTTCAAATACTTCTGAGGGGGTTTATACAAAGGGTTCCAATAGAAGGCTATCTATTTAGAGAAGGATACAAATATTTCTGAGAAGGACTTTGTTAAATTGAGTCTTTCTGAAAACAAAATCTAAATAAACTTTTTGAAAACAAACTTTAAATAAACTATATATATATATATACTTAAGTGCTACAGGGTAGAACTTATAGTATCATCTATCTTTGGATTTGTAGTAATCTCATCATTGTCTGTTATTGGCTCATTAGTATTTATATCCTTAAATATTGAGATTTCTTTTGGCAAATGTATATCCTTAGGGATTGGAGGTAAGATGAACTTAAAATATACTTCCGTTTCCAAATTATTAGTACATATTCCATTGTTTGTCGTGGAAAAAGGATAAAGTAAAGCCAAAAAAGGATTCCCTAAAATAACTTTAGAGGACAACATGTCTGTTAAGAAGAAAGGTGTTCTAAAATTGATTCTATTATTATATATGTATGTCTTTGTCAATTTATTACTTATTTTAAGTCTATCACCATTAGCTTGAGTTAATCTGCCTGTTGTTGATTCATAATATTTGGAAGGTATTAATCCTTCCTATATGCAATTCATGTCAACACCAGAATCAACAAGTGCAACAACCGTTAACGGGAATTCTTTATGAACAACTAGAGTTATTACAGTGTACCATTTCTGGAATATCATTTTGTCAATTATATTTAAAAATTCATCTTTATAAAAACTTTTATCTGTATAATTATTTCTGTTAGGAAGAAAGGAGTCTATCAGGGGTTCATTACCATAGCTAATTCTATCCTTTACACTAATTACTTGTGTGGCTATCTGCTCAATCATGTCTTTTAAAATGAATTTTTCTGATTTTAATTCCTTTAATTCTTTTCTTAGATTATTAATATCTGTTTGTAAATCTGTTACTGTTACAGGTTTACTAGGTTTCAATTTATCACTGTTTTACTATTTTTGCTTCTATCAATAAGTCTTGTATAGTTACTGATTTTATATCTATGCCATCTTGTTTCTTTTTTGTCTTTTCCTTCTTATCTTTTTCTTTCTTAACTTTTTCTCCTTTTCCACATTCCGTAGCATGGTGTCTATATTTCCTACACTTAATACAAGTAATAGGTATGTCTATGGATTCTTTCAATTTTAGTAAATAGTCTTTTTTATCTTTAAGGTGATTGGGTAGATTTTCTATCAATTTCATTATTATGTCTTTTTGTTTCCTTTTTCTTTTATTGACCTTGAGTGGGTTGGTTGATTTTAGTTCTTCCTTCATTACTTGGTCTATCTCTTTCTGTTTAACATCAAACATTTCCATTAATTCATTTATTACATCTTCCTTAAATTCTAATTTACTGATTTGTTTAACAATTTTATTATGTTTACCACATTGTTTCATGGTATGTTCTTTTTCTATGTCTTTTTCTTATTTACGTAGAGTTTCTTTTGAGTTGGCTAGAGTACTATTACCTTGTTGTCTTTCCATTCCTTTTTCTTTGTCTTCATCAATTATATCTAGCTTCTTTCTTTTGTATTATAACACTAGGATTCTTTTGTATTGTTTCTATTATGTCATCTACCCTATTATTATTTTCTTGTCTTTCTATAGAACTTCTTACTTTCACTACGTGACTATAGTCTTTTCTTTCATCAAAGTCTTTCTTGTTGTCTTTATATGTTATAACTATAGGACTTTTAGTTGCTTTTAGTTCTCTATCATCTTTTCTACTGCTATTTATATGCCAGTTTTCTATCACACTATTCTTTTCATTATGCAAATTATCTGTCATGATCTTTGTTAAAGTTGATCTATGATGAGGTTTGAAAGTTCAAAAACGTGTACAAAAACACTTTTGAACGTTTAGACCCCCAAAAACCAATTTAATCACCACACGCAATATGTTAAACAACTAGTGTGCGGAAACTTAACATATGCTATAACATGGAATTGATTAAACAACTATCTAAGTCACAACAAAATAAACCACAGCAGATAATGTAAAGGCAGAGATAGAGAGGAAGGAAGATGCAAACACAGCGATAACACCAGATATGTTATCGAAGAGGAAACCGAAGACCTCGGCGAAAAACCTCTCCGCCGCCCTCCAAGCGGTAATCAATCCACTAGAAAATACAGTTGGGATACAAGGACAGCAATAGACCCTCCAAGCCTAATCTACCCAATGCACCTAAGCCCTCCAAGCTTCTTGCTCCAACGAGGTTGCGCCGAACCTTTTTCTTTTCTAGCTTTCCGGATTCCGCTACTACACCGTAGCATCAACCAATGAATATTGGCTCCTTCCTAACTGCTTCCCAGAACTCCAAACGTCTGTCTCACAGAGATGATAATGGTGAGAACCAGGTTTGGTATAATGGCCTCTCAAGGATTTGACAATGGAGAGGAAGAGAGTGAGGGAATTTGATGAGACTCTAAGGTATAGATTGTGGGTGAAACAATCTGGTTTTTCTTTAGGGTTTCTCTCTCAAAATTCTCTCCGGAAGCTCTCTTTCAATCGTGGATTAAAAGGGTATTTATACTGAAGTGAAGAGGAATGCGAAACGTCAGGTTTTTCCAAAACAGGGGTGGCTCGCGGCTTGACCTCGCGGCTTGACTAAGTCGCGAGTTCCAGTCGCGAGTTAACCGTATGGCTAGTTGTCCTGTTTTGTCCTGTAGTGCTCCAGCTAGCATGACTGTTCATCTTCCAGCATGCTTGGCACGTGTGCATCTTCTGGCGGGTTGAAGCCGCGAGTCCAGCCGCGAGTCCCAGCCGCGACACTTTGTTTTCTTGCACACTCTTGAGCAATCTTCACACTATCTCACTCACTACCCTTACAACAATCCCACCTAAATACAGGGTTACTAAATGCTGAATTACAAGCAAATTTGGCACGGAATAAAGCCAATTAGATGGTTGAATAAATTCAACCTTACAAGGTTCAAATTCTCTTTCTAAATTTAAAGCTAAATATAATTGATAACATTAAGTGGAATTGAAATGGTTCTGCAAAACGATGATGTGTGGAGCGAATGTTGCAACCCATTTCGACAAAACAAACGAGGAGTGAACGAAAATATATAAGACACTATGAATTATGGAAAGGTCAAATAACTTTTTTATAATTCTTTAAATGTGGGGGTGTTTTCTTAAAAAGAAGGTGGTAGGATCAAAACTCATGTGAAGGCTGATTTAAAGAGGTTTTGATTGAGATACAAAACAATGACAAGAGAAATATGCTACCTATTTCCAAAATGTGTAATTACCAATTAAGTGTCTTGGTAGTACACATAGTTATGGTAGGTCTTGACATATTCCTCAGAGAAATATTACCAGGAGACAGTTGCTCTCAAATGGAAGTAGTTCCAAATTATAAAACAGTTCCATAATCAGTTTTTTGAGTGGAGAGCAAGTAATCTGCTCATCGAGGGGAATGGGGTTAAAGCCTACGACATAAAAGTTTCCGGGATGGCAACCCAACCTAGCTGACTAGAGATCTCAAGATCTAGGTTCAAAGGGACAACCGAATTGTGGAGACTAGTTTTTATCACTATGGAGATTACATCTCCGACCCATTCCTATGATGATATAGTGATGCTTGTAAGCGATGTTCAGGGTAAGTTTTGCTTTTAATGATTCTTATATCTTGGAATTCTAAGTGTGGTATAGCAGGATACTCTTAATAAGAGTCACCTATATGAGTGTAAAGTGGGCCGCTTCCATGAGAGAGTTTCAAGGCTGAATTCTCTAAAGCACTTCATGAATTTACAAGGATATGTTCAAGGCCGAAATGAACACAACTATAAGAACGAAATATGTTTGAAAAGGAGTTGTGTGAATTCTATTGTCTTGGTATACACAAACAGTTGAACAATTCAAGACATCATGTTCACTAATTAGATAGTATATCCGATAGTCTTTCACAAAGGAAAGTTCAAAGCCACAATCTATTTCTCCCAATACAGTAACTTTTCTTCTACTCTCTCTATGTCTGCATCATCATTTGCATTGTATTTATCAATTTCTATTCATGTGGGGGATTGTTGGAAAAATAGCATGGAGCGAATGAGAAATTGATGTTTTCTATGTTCACTTGAAGATGTAATTAAAAGTGGTAAAAATCCTGAGTCCCACATAGGAAAGGAAAGAGATAACATATGAGTTTATATGCTCATGAGTTGGACATTGGGTTGGGCTTTCAGCATATGTGGATTGAGCCTACTTGTCCAAATAATAATATTTTATTATTTTAATTTTTGAGTTAGTTAATTTATGAACAGCAATTATTACTCTGTTTGTTTAGTAATGTATAATTTTTCATAGTCCCTCATTCATAAAAAATTACTTTTCAGAAAAACTCTCCCAGTGAGAATATTTTTGTGCATTTCATTTTGTGTTAAAGAGAGAGAAAGAGACATTGGGTAGTTCGCAAGAGCATGACCTTATGTGCTTCATTTTCGTGTTGTAGAACATTTTATCTTGGCAGGCAGACATTTGTGAGTCTCAAAGCAACACAGTGATTGTGTGAGGGGCGAAATCTACTTTAAAGAGATTGTATCAAACACAAGACTTGATCTGAATCATCCATCTTTTATGCATTTGGTCTGTGGGTTTTTAATTATTTGCAGATTTCTTCTTATACATTATATTTTGCTTTTGCCTATCATATCTATTTGTGTTATTGCTTATATTTAGATCTGTATGTTGTTCCTTTTGCTTAATCACAAAGTAAATTTCATACATGAGTACGGATACTTGGGTATACGCATGCATCCCGAATTCAGATTAGGGTAAAGTCTTGTTTTTCTTATCTTTGATCATTTTCCATATGTTATTTGATTCTGTTTGACTCTGTTTTAGGTTAATTATATAGGTTCAATTGTTTTCCATGTTTGTTTGAATCTTTTGCCATGTTTAGTTTATTTTATAACATTTCCTTATGTGTATGTTTTAATTGTTATCCTCTTCCTTTTTAGTATAATATGTTTGACTTGAGTTTTATTTGTTTCCTTTTATATTGTGGTGTGATATTTAATTATTGGTGTCTTACTATTTTCCATGTTGTTTGAGTATTTTTTGTCATGTTTAGTTTATTTGATTTTATTTTCTTATATGTTTTATTTAATTGTCAACTTGCCATGTTTGTTTTGTTTTGTTTGTTTATGTTTGATTTGTTTCCTTTTATATTGTGATATGTTTCTAGCGTGTTATGTGTGTTATTCCTTAAGTGCATGACGTATGTTTAGGATAAGGATTATGACTTTCTCAATAAACTCTTTAATTAAATATGGTCTAGCAACACATAATGGAGGTCGGCCCACAAGCTGGGCGGTCTTGGGTGCCTAACACCTTCCGAAACCGTACCCAAACTCCAGACCTATAATTTGGTACGTGGACCCACATGTGTAAGTGATTGGCCTAAAAGGGCCAATACGGTTCCTAGACCTAATCTAGGTGGCGACTCCATCATGTCCACAGATTCCTTGAGGACTTTAGGTTTTGCAATGCTACAATCTGGTCCAGGTTAACCTCAACCCCCAACGAGTAACTAAATAACCAAGAAACTTTCCCGAGCTGACTCTAAAGGCACTTTAGAGGCATTCAACTTCAATTGGTACTTCCATAGAGTCCAGAAGGTTTTAGTGAGGTTGAAAAGTCGACCCTTTACGACCTTACTCTTCACCACTATATCATCTTTATAAGCCTCCATATTCCTTCCCAGTTGCTTCTAGAACATTTTGGTAATCATTCTTTGATATTTGGACCCTACATTTTTCAACCCGAATGACATGACTTTGTAATGGAAATTACCTGTAGGGGTAATAAAGGAGGTTTTCTCTTGGTCCTTCAGAGCTAAGACTATTTGATGATATCCTTGAAAAGTATCAAGAAAATTAATTCTAGGGGGTGCAAAAGTTGCATCAACAAGTTGATCTATCTTAGGTACTGGGAAAGGGTCTTTTGGGCATGCTTTGTTTAGATCCGTGAAGTCTACACATACTCGCCACTTCTCATTCTTTTTTTTCACTACTATCATGTTGGCTAACCATTCAGGATAGTAGACCTTTCTTATTGCCCCAGCTTCTTTAACCCTATCCATTTCCTCTTTCACTACTCCAGCATGGACATTCGCGGACCTGCGGGGTCTCTGTTTCTTTGGGGGGCATCAGGGGTCGACATTAAGTCGATGACAGATGAACTTTGGATCTAGTCCTAGCACCTCATATAGGCTCCACACGTCTAGATTGTTTATTAAAAACAATATTAGTTCCACTTTCTTTAAGATTGAGAGGCACTCTCCAACTTGGAAGTACTTGTCTCTGAGGTTGATGGGTATCTTTTCCAATCGTTCACATATGTACTTGGGTAGAGACTGCAACTACTATAACGGATTCGCTAATTCGACCCGCTCCTTTTGTTTGTTCCCCACGGTGGCTATATGTCACATCCATGCCATACTTTGATCTCTGTGGATCTTGGCAATGCCTCGCTCAGTTGGAAATTTTACTTTCTGATGCAAAGATGAGGATACTGCACCTATGGAATGAATCCAAAGGCATTCGAGAATTGCTGTATAAGGGAATAAAAATGTAGCACTATAAAGTCAATTAGCTCTTTCCATCCTCCAACATCCATGGGCAGTGCACTTGTCCTGCTGGCGTGACTACGGTTCCATTAAAGGCTACCAAGGAATTGTCATACTTGGTTAAGTCATCAAAGTTAAGGCCTAATCCTTCATATAGATCAAGATACATTATTCCCACCCCATTTCCCTAATCTATCATAACTCTTCTAACATCAAAGCTAGTGTCACCACTAGTGCATCTTCGTGAGGCTGAACAGTACCTTCTAGGTCCTTCCCCGTAAAACCAATGCTTTCATCTTCCCACCATCCCTTTTTAGGGGTGGGCAAACCCACTTTTGGATTTGAAACTAAAGCTACGACCATGATCCAAGATGAAGTTTGTGCAGTCTCAACCCGTTTCTTGGCCGCATGTATCACCCTTATGGTCCCCCATGATGGAACCAAAGTTCTTAAGGTGCTCCCTCCTTTAGGATCTTGAGGCCAAGGATCTTCCCATACCATGAATTCTTTCAAGTACCCTACCTTCTCAAGTTGGTTCAAATGATCCTTTAGGGTTCGGCAATCCTTGGTTGTGTGCCTTTGGTCCCGATGATATGAACAGTAAAGGCTTTGGTTACTTCTTGTAACATCCCTACTCATTTTGTTTGGCCAATGAAAATGAGGCTCATTCTTTATCTTCTCTGCAATCTGATAGACGGGCTCCTTATATATCGAGCTAACTATCTCAAATGTTGGTTTCTGAACCTGGGGGAAAAATTCCCTTTGGGGTCGAGGAACTTGACATGTTTTAACCCCTTTCTTCTTCATAGCAGTTACTTTAGCTTTAGCTTTATCCTGCAATTGGTCATTTTCTAATCTCTTATATTCCTCTACCCGCTCCATTAACTTATTCATATCCATGACTAGCTTCAAGGCTAACGAAGCTCTTAGGTCGGAGTCAATAGGGAGTCCTACTTTGAACGTGCTAGCCGCAATCCCTCCGTTATCTCCAACAGTCTCATTATATAACTCCCAATAACAATATGAGTAGGCCCTAAGGGTTTCCCCCTCCTTTATAGACATAATAAAGAGTGAGTCAAATGGCATCGGGGTTCTACTACATGCTACGAATCATGCCTCAAACGCTCCATTTAACTCATCATACCCTCATATGGATCCTTTTTCCAATCCATCATACAATGTCATTGGGTTGGTCCTAACCTGGAATGGAATATCTTACACATCAGAGCTTCGTTTCTAGAGTATATGACTATGCTTTAATTGTAATGGTTGACATGCTCCATAGGATCGGTCTTACCGTCATATATCGTGAAGGTCGGCCTTGTGAATCTGTGCGGCAAATCTGTCCTTTCAATTTCTTTTGAAAACGGGGATTAAGATATTTGCTACAAGGCTTTACTAATACTAGAGGCTTGAGGTGTAATGGGATCTCAGGGGTTAAGGAAACATTGAACAATGAGAGATTGGCCCTTTAGACTTCTCCTTATCTCGCTCTTCCTTTATGTTCCTCTTGGGGGAGGGGGGGAAGACTATCCTTTCCCTATGAGGAGATTGCTTCCTATCCCCATGGGGAGGGAGTTGCCTTCTATCTTGTTTCCTGTGCCACTCTCCCACACTACACTCGTCTTATCAGGAGTGACTTTGCATGGGAATCGGTCCCCTTTTATGAAAAAGCTCTCTGTCCTTCCTCCGAAGGAGCTCCTCATTTATTTCAGCTACCTACTCCAACATCACTACTTGCTCCCTCAATCTTTCCACCTCCCTATCCCTACTAGAGTAAGAGGGGCCTACTGTATAAGTAGCCGACCTTTCTTCCTGCAGGTGTGGGTCAAGTTGTCTTTGAGTCTTTTTATGAACTTCAGATCACAAGCGTCGATCTACATGGACGGATTATTCGGAAATGCTTGGACAAGATAGATGGGCAGGCCCACTCTGGGATAGATTTGCCATGATTAAAATGAAAATCAACTCTTGAGCCTACTGCTTGGTAAAGTATTCCCATAGACAGTGCCAATGTTGGTGTCAAAAACCAACTAGCCTAAGAATACCAAATGGATCCACGAGGTGGAGTTTAATTGATTGGCATAATTTTTTTTATATAAAAGAAAAATAGGGAAAAGACACTCCATAGTGGGAAACTTAAGCAATTGATTTCATAAACAACATATATTTCAGATGAACTTATGTAATACAAGAGAAAAAAATTCTATTTCCCATGGTGTTACACTATATCAGTTGGGTATCTCTCTCTCTCTCTCTCTCTCTCTCTCTCTCTCTCTCTCTCTCTCTCTCTCTCTTTGTTACTTGTTTCTAATCTTTGTTTTTCAACCCCTTTCTATTTGCTTGCCTCCTCCCTTATATAGGCACATCTTTTGTTCTTATTCCTACAATTATCCTGTTGCCAATCGAGTTTTCAGGGATATTTTCCTCTCTTTTATTGGTTTCCTCCCTCCACTTATCCTAGAATTTTGACTTTTAGGGGTGTTTGTACTATTCAAGTTGTCTCATATGCATTCAATGCGGCAGAGGTTAGGTGGAAGTCCCCTCATTAATGCGGTGGTGAAGATCTTCACCCTTCTTACATATTCTGGAAGATTCTCTGAGGTTCTAGATACCCTGAAAGTAAGACATAGATCATTCATGCACATCTCTTCGGATAAAACTTGGCTCCACTTAGCTTACTACCTACCTCACGGGAACGATCTTCAAGGATTCCTATCTCCTCTCGGATGCTTAAGACAGCTTTATTTCCTTCCACCAGATCTTATAAGCTATCATGTGTTTGGCCCATTCCACTCCACGGGGCCCAACAAGTATTTGGACTTAAAGCCTGGATGAGGACTCTTCCACTCCCCACAATAATTATAATAGAATTTGTAATGATCCCTAATAAATGAAGTGTCCCTTTACCACAAGCTTTTTCTTTTAGCTTTTAATTTATTTTATTTTAATTTTTCCAACTTTTTTGAAGTGCAAGTATACTTTAACCTGCTCTTAGAAAAAAGCAATCAAGAAAAACCAAATAAGTCATTGCCAAATGAAATTGCCAACAAAGTAGTAAAGAAAAATCACAATCACTTGCCTAAGAGGAAAAAATAAGGGCATGATTAATGAAAAGGGGAAAAGGAAAAACATTTTAAACCAAATTGATGATAAGATTGAAAGCCTTAACTTTCTGATTGGTCCAACACCTAAAAATATTACATAAGTGATTATTCTTTCTCATCAATAGAGAGAGAGAGAGAGAGAGAGAGAGAGAGAGAGAGAGAGAGAGAGAGAGAGAGAGAGAGTAGGATTAGCAAACATAATAATATCCGAATGAATTCTAATCTAACCAATTGGGAAGGGATCAAAGCCATCTTGCACCATTTTCTCTAATGGCCAAAAGAGCGGTTTAGGAAGGTTATCCCAGTCATACCAATCCCATCCATCACACTTGTATGGCTCAAGATTTTGGGGAACTTGCTGAGGATCTTCCAAGACAGCACGCATGAAGACTGTGACATAATGGGATGGTTCTGGCTCCTCTAGGAAGAGGTTGTTTGTGACAGTTAATAACTCTAATTGAGCTATGTCCAATCCCGTTTCCTCCTTCAACTCTCTACTACCACATTCCTCAAAACTCTCCCCTGCAACAAAACATCTTTTAAATAATGTCACCATTCCATTTTCCATATTTTGTTGTTGTAAAGTGTCTTGAAATTCTTCAAAACACATACAAAGTATAATAAATCTTATATATGTGACAAATTGTAGATCTAAACATTACGCATGCTCTTATTTTGTTTACTATCAATTTATCAAATCTCATTCAATCCATGTAAGAAGCCGTGTGAATCCATTTCAATCCAACTTGGTTTTTTCCTCTCACCGTCCACCGTTCACAACTTATTCTCTTTTTACATGGCTCCCATTCCCATTCATCATATATATATATATATATATATATATATTTGGGGTAGATTGGGCTGTAGTGTTACTTGTGTAACTAATGTTTCCGTCTTTTCCCAATTAAACATTGACATGTCAGAAATTTAGATAGGCCAAACAACAAAATGGCATTTTTTGCTCTCATAGAATAAACAGCGGCGGTTCTAGGAATTTTTCTCTATGTATTCTTTAAGAAGTATAAATTACACAATCTAATAAAAAGAGAAATTCATATATTGACAAAAACAACAATAAAAAAACATGCAAATACATAAAGTTTACAATTACCTTCTACGAGTTTTCATATTTTGAAATCGTTGCATGATAGTCTCATTATTAATGCTACAAGCTACATCTCTTTCAATATATACAACTAAGCAATCATTCATCCATTGATTTCCCATTCGATTGTGCAGTTCATTCTTTATATATTTCATTGTTGAAAAACTTCTTTCTACTATTACAGTAGCGATAGAAAGGGTCAAAACTAACTTCACAAGCAAATAAACTAATGAATAAGTCTCATACTTCCCTGTGTTCACTAACTTTTCAGCAAGTTCACTAACTCCTTAAAGTTCTAAAAACAAGTCATTGTTGCGCATATCAAAAATGTAATTCTGAAGTTAAGAGTCAAGTGCTAAGATATCTGTCCCAAGAAAATCAGATGGAAAGAACTTTGCTAGACGTATCAACTTTTCCTTATCAAAAGCCACAAATGAATTACTTGGATTCAAGCAAGCCATACAAAGTAGCAAATCATTATTTGTCTCTGAAAAACGATTGTTAAGATCTTGAAGTTGCATATCTATGACTGTGTAGAATAGCTCAACACGATAATGATGTAAACTTGTATTTTGTTGGGTGTTGCGTCGCGGCCTCCCACTAACTACAAATATTTCATCCATGTTCAAGATAAGAATATCATGTGTGGTGCAAAATTAAAACACTTTAGTCATTAAAGATATCCATTCATCATCTCTCATTACTTGCAATCGTTGCTTAGATACTTTAACAAGATCCATAGCATTTACTATATCTTAATTCTTTTTTTTTTGTAATGCTATTGACAACTCATTTGTAATCTCTAAAATATTTTTTATCAAGTGTAGAGCAAAGACAAATTCAAAAGATAGAGTTGACCTCATAATAGATTGAGCTTCAACTTTTTAGGCGGAAAGACCATCTTCTTCAACAATTTCAAGTATATCAACAACAGCAGAGAACATCAAAATCAAGTTAAGAATAGTTTCATAATATGATCCCCAGTGTGTATCACCAGGACGTTTAAATTTTGTCTCCAACTTCAAACCTTGCCCACTTCTACGTACACCATTCTCTAAATCTTCTTTAATTTTGGCAAATTGTGCATTTCAAAGAGCATCTCGTCTCTTACAAGAGTCTCCAACAACAGTTACTAAATTACTAACCACATAAAAATATTCAGCAATGTTAATGTGATTTTTAGTAATGGCAACAAGTATCAATTGAAGTTGATGAGCATAACAATGGACATAAAATGCTGACTTATTCTCTTCTAAAATTAAAGTTTTGAGACCATTGATATCACCTTGCATATTACTAGCCCCGTCATAATCTTGCCCATGTAGTTTCGATAAACTCAAATTATGTTCACAAAGTAAACATTCAATAGCATATTTGAGTGACAAAGTAGTGATACTTGCTACATGTACAATACCAAGGAACTATTCTATAATAATTCTTTTTTTATTCACATAACGAAGAACGAGGGCCATTTGCTATTTCACTAAGATATCACATTATTCATCAACTAATATTGAAAAGAACCCATTGTCAAGACCCTTGATGATGACTTTGGATGTTTCACGTGCAATTGCATTCACAATGTCTTTTTGAATATCATGGTGGATAAGCTTGCAATTTTTCGGAGCTTTTTGCAACACTACATTAATAGATTCATTGTGATCCCCTAAAATTTGTAGAAGCTCAAGGAAATTTCCTTTATCACTTGAACCTTGAGATTCATTGTGACCATGAAAAGCTAATCCCTAGCATAAAAAGAATCTTATACAATCAACTATTGCATTTAATTGAACCCAATATTCAATTTTATCTTGATTTGATTGCTTAACCAAAACACTTTGAATGTGTTGCTTTTCCTTCATTAGATCTTCACTCTTCTTGACAGCTTGATTATGAGTACTATTAACTCCTCCAACATGGGACTTTAACTTCTCTTTATGATTCCAAAGTTTGAATCTCTTTGTTACAAAAGTCTCATCTCCTCCTTGCGTACCAACATCTTGCCCAAATAGGTAGCAATATAAACAAAATACTGCATCCTCGTCTATACTATATTCCAACCACTTTCTATTTACATACCATTCAGATCTAAATCGGCAGGGCTTTCCAGAAAAATATAATAGAGGGAAATCATCAGGGTTTTGAAAAATAGGTTGACAAGGGCCTTTTTGTAAATAATATATTCTTTTTTCATCATGATTATTAGGATGATAAGATGATATCTTTTCTTGTAGCCCAAGATCTGAAAGAAGATTTTCAAAGTTAAAGTCAACATGAATTCGTTTAGAAGATGAAGATGAATCTTGCACAGAAGATGAAGATGAATCTTGGGTACGTGGTTTTTTTATCAAATATTTGTTCATAATTCTAGCAAAAGAATAAACAATAAACTATAAGTTCATTTGAAATATTAATAAAATTATTAATTATTGTTGTTTAGTTGTTTCATTAATTTGTTTTGTCTTTTATAAACTATAATTTGTTATATTATTGTTTTATTAATTATAAAATTATTAATTGTTGTTTAGCCCAACATAGTAACATATTTTAATTTGTTTGTCTTTTATAATGTATTGGCTAATTAAATTATTAATTATTGTTTATTAGTTGTTTTTCCCAATTAATTATTGGTTAATTAAATGATTGTTTATTAGTTGCACTATTGCAATAGCACATAGCCACACACCCCATGTGCATTTACCCTAGCCCCATGCCCCCATCCACCCCCCAATTCAATAGACAAGCCCCAATGACCCATGGCCCCCAATCACAAGACTAGACCCAATCAGATAAAGCAAATTAATTGTATCTCACCAAAAGACACCAACACCAACACTAAAAGACAATTAATTGTATATCACCAACACTAACAACAACACCAATGGATAAAGCCAAAAATAGGGGCAAATATTAATAAAGTTATAAAGACTAAAGTAAAGCTAACCAATTACAGTTCAAACATCAAAGAGAAAGAGAGGGAGTCATTTCATTAATTCATTTTCATTTTTCAGTCTTTAGTCTTTAGATAAAGAGAGAGAGAGACAGAGAGCCTCAGAGACACCACAGCAAAAGGAGCAAAGTGAGTGAGCAAACCCCCAAACCCATTAACCCGATCATGGAAGAGAGAAAAAGAGAGAGAAGTGTAAAGAATAAAAGTGAAATACCTTTAGGGAGCAAGGAGGTCTGAAGGGCGCCGCCGTAGGGAAGCATGTCGAGTAGGGATCCGATCAGACTGATCTTCGATGCCCGATGCGATGTGCTCTGGACTAGAGCTTGAGTTGTGCTTTGTTGAATGTTGTGTTGCAGCGACGGCGTTGCTCTGTTGACTGATGAGGTTTTTGTCTTTAGGTTAGGTTTCTGATTTAGTGATTTGAGATTTCAGTTTATGCTTTAGCTTTACCATTTGATGAATCAGCAAAAGTGTGGCATATATTGGGTTTTGGTTTTTTTTTTTTTTTTGGTTGAGAATTTGCGGGTTTGCTTTACCTATTTACCACCTGTTAGGTTTTTATTTATTTATTTATTTTTTCTATTTGGGTTTTCTTTACCATCTGTTGTTTAGGATTGATGTTGGGCTTTTTCGTGGGCTTGCTCTGTTGCAATTTTTTTTTTTTTTACTTGAAAGTAGAAAAAATAACTTATTTTATTTTATTTTTATTTAAGGGTGTTCCTAATTTTTTTTAAAGGGTAAAAAAATAAAAAAAAATTTAAATTATTATATATAATTTTTTTTTAGGTTATGGTGTTCCTAGGAACACCTTGGATTGAACGTGGCGCCGCCACTAAGAATAAATATAGTTGGTCATTTGCATTGCATTTGATTTGCCTTATTGTCTCATTGGCTAGCTAATGATGTTGATTACAAGCCTCTTCAATGTTCAAAATTCTATTTCCTACCACTATGCCTTTTGTTATGATAGTCACTCTACAAGTATAAGTGCTTGTAGGGTGTAGAGAGCAATTTTGTGATTTAAGACTCTAGGAGGGACTTTCATACACATATATACTTAGATTATGTTAGAGCAGAATTTATATCTTATATAAAAATAAATAAATATAAATTCTATTTCCTTTTTTGTTCTATTTTTCTCCCCTGCTTGGGCTAGCATGAAAAGAAATTGGACCAGCACTCCCCATTGTAGATTGTCAAGTCCACTCTATTGGCACTTTCTTTACCTAATGCATACGGTTGATTAGATAATGTGTGTGCAACAACTCATATAAGCCATATGACGGGCATATATAAAAGTAATATATAACCACTTACAATCCGTTAAAGTTATTTAAAAAATTGTGACACAATCGTTGTGGTCTTAAAAGAACGTAGTTGATTAATACACATGTATTTCGGTAGTATTAATTAAGACAAATAATAATAATAATAATAAATAAAACCATGTGTATTCCTTTGTATATAAAGTTGATTTTCCTTCCACCAAAAGCAATAGGTTGCATGCTTGAGTAAGAGTATCTAATTTTTCGAAAAAAATTAGGGGTAAGGTTGTCTATTAATCACCTCTATTATGCCCTTTTAAAGTTAATTTCAAATTATACCAAATGTAAATTTAAGAAATGCTACACTCGTCAATTTCTTTTTATTGAATGCAAATTTTGAAACACCCACCATTAGATTATATTTTTTACTCATAATCCCCATGCTAACAAAATTTCAAGTTGATTAAAAATTAAAAATTATGTCATCAATCAACTACACAAATTTCAAGTTACTATATATAACGAATGAGTTTATGGATTGAATAGTAAACAACATTCAATTAGTATAAATTGGATGTCCATTAAGAATATAGAGAATAAATAATCAAACATAGAAATTTTGAAACTGTTAATCCAATAAAAATTGATTAGGTAATGGGTTCAAGATATATTTGATATAATTATTAGCAATATTATACCACTAAATAAATTTTTATTAAATTAATATTTTACATTTTCTTCTTAATACACATACTAAACTTTGTGTTAATAAAATATTATTTACTATCCAATTTATAAATTCATATATTATGTATAATTTTAAGGGTAAATTACAAATTACACCCCTAGAGTTTGGAGTTGACTGGATTTTACATCCAAAGTTTCAAAAACTTGATTTTATACCTTAAAGTTTGGTTTTGTTAGCAATTCACCCCCCACAGTTAATTTCTGCTGTTAAGTGACACATCATCATGCTGATGTGTTTTATTTTTACCAAATCAGCCCAAAAAATACTTTGTTTTAGTGATGACCAAGTGAAGAGCTGGCATGCATTAAAACTACATCGTTTTAGGCCTAAAATTAAAACAAAAACCTCTAGCCTAAATGACACAGTTTCTGGCCAAATCCTAAAATCTAAAAACAAATTAAGATCACAAAGAACTCTCCCTAACCCAAACCCTATGAACCCAAACTCCTTGGCTCAGATTAAACCTAGTTAGACCATTGGCTCACCTCGTGAACCCTGGCAGTAGTGTCGGTGGCCACAATAAGCTGCTCTTATCTTTCTCTCTTTTTTCGAATTTGGCTTGTGTAGTCATAATTCCTACATTCCAACGTTAAATCATATCATCACACCATACAACAGTAAATTAAAACCATTGGAGGAATGAAATTGAAAAATATTTGCTTTATTTTATGGTCATTGCTGTCAAATACTATATTTTTTTGGGCCTTAATTCATGAGTCAAAACAAATGCCAAAATCCAAAAAAAAAAAAAGGTGCAAATTGCAAATTTCCAAGCCAAAAAAAGGGTAACAAATAAATGCAACATGATCTAATATTGGACCAAAGGGCTATAACATTCAAAACCCCTCTGATAGCAATTAAGACCAAAAACCCTAACTAGGTATGGTAAAAAAATTGACCTTTTGATCTAACTGTCCGATCAAGTTGAATTTTGGACCATCTTATATGTCATATTTTTCCTTTCGAAATGATAGTTTATGGGCCAAAATTGGAGTTAAAACAGGTGAGAAATCAACAAAATACCAAAACCCTAACTAAAAATTTCACTTTTTTCAAGTTAAATAGGTTGTTTTTGAGCTAACTTTGTGTAAAAAACTGTGCCGATTGGGCGAGAACTGGAGTGATCCAGCTAAACTAGCTTGAAGTATAAGGTCTCGAACATCTCTCACATAAAGGGCTTGATGATATCTGGCATGGATGGGAAGCAATAAATCTTTTAAGGAAAAACATTATAGAATTTCCTACACTATGTCACTTCCCTTCCGGGCGCGATATCTTGATGACTGTAGCTCCAAATCTTGCAAATTTAGAACCTATGAAAACTAAACATCTAGAGATTTCCAGGGATATAAATTTTAAAAGAAAATAGAGTCAGAAATTCCTCCAAATAGTCGCACGAAGATCGGACTAGAAATTGGTGTTGAGGTCCAAAATATCACAATATTGTATCAAGGTCCAAAACAATACAAAATTGAAATTTTAGAACCATTTGGGCTTTCAAGGAAGGGGTAAGGCCCAAACTCGCCAATTAAGGACTACTTAAAATAAGTAGGAAAGGACCTAAGCCCATGAATGGGTAAGGTTTGGACCTTATGAAACAAAGAAAAAAGGAAGCTCAACCCAACCCTTATAAGAGAAAATTGCTGGTAAACTCAGAAAGAAAGCTAAACCAGGATACCTGGGGATTCTTAGAAACCTGGGACCCTTGGGATATGTTGCATGAGACCAGCTAGGATTTAGACAACTCAAGGGAGCATGCCCATGAATGCAAAGAATGAGGGTGGATATGTCCTATCGGTCGCTCCATGATGCAGAAAAAGGCAGATGGCTTAGGAATTAGCACTTCATGAAAAGAAGTTTGGTACCTTGGGGAACGTAGAGAGATGGACCATGAAGGAAGGGGATTGGGGATCTTTCAGCCTGTAAGAAAGGAATCTACCTATTTAGAGAAAATGACAAAAGGTAAAAGTAGCCAAAAGTGGGTTTGAAAAGTAGCAACTAGAAGCTTTGGAAAAAGAGAATTAAAAGTCAGCCCTTAAGACCTCCCATAAGAGGAAAGTCAGCTAGGGACTTTAGGGGGGGGGGGGGGAACCTCAAAAGGGGAAAATAAGGAAGGGACCAGCCACCAATGTTGCTGACACAACATTGGTTCTGGTACCCAGGACAACAAATGGAAGGAAACAGTGGTACACAAAAAACCCTAGGAGAGTACTATAAAAGGAGAGGGAGTCAACAGTAAAAAACCATTCAGTAATAGTGAATAAGAGAGAAAAGATCATTTGAAAAAATCCTTTAAAATTCAAAAGAGGAGAAAAGAGGGAAAACTCCATGAGGGATCTTGAGATAGACACTAGAGGATACACTTGGATTCAAAGGGATTCAAACCTCACAAGTCGTAGAAACCTAAAAGAGTTATCTAAGTCATGACTTTTGAACTTATTTGGACCTTATAACATATCGTAGTGGAGAAAGGACCCAATGTACTAAAAAAAAAAAAAAGAAATAATGAAATATTATTCATCATTCTGAGGATCTCTAATGCTTTTTATTTGCCTTTACTATCCCTTTGTTGTTCTTTACTATACAATACATACATACATACATACATACATATATATATATATATATATATGTATGGATGTGTATGTGTTGTAGGGCCCATGTCTTTGTGCACAACTTGGTTTGTAATCAACTCAACATAATTGTGGTGAACCAAGCTCAGTCCACCAAAAAACAAGTATAAAACCCAGGATCCTTATTTTATTTGGGGCTTGGGTACTATAAAAACAAAAAGGAAACCACAACTAGCAAAAAGATGAAACAGGCAGCTAAGGTGTAAAATTGGGAGAAAAAAATAGAAAAATTAGGGAGAAAAATACTAGAAAAATACTAGAAAAAAAAAATCCCTAGAAAATTATGAAAATTTTTCTCTCTCCTCTCTTTAGGAAACCCTTCACAAAAATTTAGCCCCTCTCATCTTTATTGTAATCTTTATGGGTAAGATGTAGGGATGGGGTAGTTTCTTAATAACTACACCCATCCCACCCCTCTCCATTTTTTCCTATGAATAAATCATTCATATTATATATATGAAATTCCATTTATTTGCTTGTTGTCTTGTTACTTTATTGCTTTAAATTCCTAGCATTTTGTTGTTGTGATTTTGTATATCTATTTCTCTATCTATTTATGCTTATATAATGTGTTTGAGAAGAAAGTCAAGGTGAGCTATATGGAAAAGAGAAAGAAGAAGAAAAGAAAACTAAAGAGGAGAGAGTAAATTGTTGCCGCCCTCTAGATAAATAATTAGTGTGTGTGAGAGTAAACAAAAATAAGGAGATTTTCCTTTAGCTGTGAGACATACCTAAGAGATATTGTAATTGATTTAAGAATAGTGAAATTGATTCAAAGTTTGTCCCATGATTTTTCTCTTCAAGGAGAAACGGTTTTTCATGTAAATATTTGTACTTTTGTATGTGATTGCTATTTGGAATTGGTAATATTGGTGATAATATTATTCACGACCCAACATTTATATCCCTTAAAGTTGGTTAAGGGTTTAGAGTAGGGCCAGGGGTGGAGCCAAGAATTTATGTTTGGAGGGGCCAAGTTGTAGCACTAATATATTTATTAATACAACTCCTCCTCCCCACAAACACACACATAAAAATATATACACACTTTTTTATTTGATAAGTTATATAAATACACACACTCAACCAAAAAAAAAAAAAAATGAGCTTAGTATTTTCAATTAAGATTATGTGTGTGTTTGGATAGAACTTATTTTGCTGAAACTGAAAACTGAAAACTGAAAACACTGTAGCAAAATAATTTTTAAATGTGTGAATAGTATCGTGGAACCCATTTTTAATGAAAAAATTGATAAAAAATGAAATTTGTGGGTCCGTGAACAGTGCACGAATGCACTGTTCACGTAAAACTGGTCAAATGTTGCGGCTACTGTTCATGTACAGTACATAAACAGTAGCCGCTTGTGAGGGGGAAAACGCGTGAACCAAAAAAAAAAAAAAAAAAAAAAAAAAGAAAACGTAGAAAGTGAAACGCAACGCAGCAAACGGCGAATACAAACACACCCTATGTTTGATGATGATCTTTCATTAAATAAAATTCATTTTTATAATTTTCTTAGTGAAATTCTTTAAAAAATTCATTTTCAATACAAAATTTTCAAATTTTATACTAAAATAAGTAAAAAATCTTTCAATTGAACTAATGAAATTTTCAAAAACATGAATAATCCAAAACTTGGAGGAATAAGTTATGCTCCAAAAATATTTGAAGCTATCTTACTCTAACTCATTATGTGGCATCTAAAGAGACATTTCATGTGTAGTTTTAGAATGCATTTGGTAAACTGTAACAGTAATTACATAGGAATATAAATAAGTAATACAAGGAATACAAGATGTTGTAATATAATACCTATTATTATTCAATTATTTGGTGACAACACAATAATAGAACCCTTGAGACAATGGAATGATAGATTTTTATATCAAACTTAATATATATTTTAGAAAATATCTTACTCATATAATTATATTTCCTAAAAAATAATATTTATTAAATTTAAAAGAGAGATTATTATTATTATTTTTTTCATATTTGCTATCTATATATGTGAAGTTTGTTTATTTGGAATATATTAATTTTAAAAATTAATACACATACTAAGGAATAACTAATACAACTCTTTTAGAGATGATTTTTTTTTTTTTTTTTTAGATTCCCCTTATAGAGATGAATAGTTATTTCTCATTTTAAATAATAACTATTCAAATGAAATGATTATTACCAATAATAAAAACATAACCAAATTACTGAACAGCTAAATCATAAGAATAATTATTACATTATAGTATTTATTACAGTTTATCAAACATACCCTTAGTGACAAGATTATTTTTGTGGTTGCACGATTTTCCTAGCCCAACTTCTGCTGATCAGGCCTTGGCCCAAAGCACAACCCACAATAAATACTTGTAGAGAATGGGTTAAAGAACTTGGCCTCAGTGAAACTAGCAGGTCTAATGCATGTAGTATACTGTTTGCAGAAAGAAATAAGAACGTAAAGAAGGATTCCTCAAGTCTGATTTTATTTCTTTCTTTGTTTCTGATACAGTTCTCTCGTCCTCTTCTTTGAGGGACTCCACTACATTATATATTTTTCTTCTTTTCATCCCAGCCTTACATCTGTTAATCATCCAAGCATCCACTCGAGCACCTGTCCTATCAGACGCCCTCATCAGACCCTTTGTGAGTTGCAGAGGCCAAGGCGGTACTGTTCAGGAGTCTTTTCCTCATTAATGCGGCCAAGAGGGTGGTTGGGGCGCAATTAATGTGGTGGTAGCCTTCCGTGAGATATTTTGAATTTAATTCGTTTTATATGTTGGGAAGACGAGCTGAAATGGCTGGGGCAAGTTTCTCGTCTGGGCTTCCCGATGTCCGAGGAGGAGTTACTCCTCGAACAGGTTTCCTTGACGCTATTGGGGTTGAATAGCGCTTCATATGGGGCTTTTCGTTGGACAGGACGCTCCTCGGACGGGCCTGAGCTTGGAATAGCCCATCATTTTTGGGCCGGGCCCCACAATAGCCCCTCAAAACTCCGGTTTTTACCTCCCTCCGAGGGGAAAGGCGGGGTTTTGATGTTTGTGAGTGGAGGGAAATAAGGAGATCGTGGGGCGCGCGTGCGGACTGTTACTTTTGACGCGCTACAATTTACGAGACGTGGCCATTAACTTCTGGAGGCGTTATGTTCCCTTCATCCAACGGCTTGGCGTGGATCGAACGGCCATCGTTTCTTCCCGTATTTTTAGGCGGGGATGATCTTTTCTCTCTCCTCCCGGCTATATAAGACGCCAGAGGGGTTCAGTTCCTTCTTTCATCTGCATTTCGCAAACCTCAAAAGACTCCAGAGAACTCCATCGAATCCCAGAGATATACGAACACTTGCGTCCGTTACGCCGCCGTAGCCGTTCTTGTGAAGCGCTTCGTCCAAGAGAGATTCCCAGGCGTCCCCTTGAGCGTTTTGTGAAGGTACCAGTACATTTCGCCTTTCTCTCCGTTTCAATTCCCTCCTCGGACTCTACTTTTCTTTTCAGTCTTTACTTTCATTTCCTCAGTTCAGTTCAGATGGGTAGATTCGAAAAATTAGTAAAAACTCCTGCCGCTATGGAAGCCTTTAGGGCTAAATACCACATTCCCCCGAGGGTTGGGCTGCGGCACTGTCCTCTTGAAGGAATATTGACCGATAGAGTTGAGGGAGAAGTCGTTATCCCCATGATTGCTTTCATAGAGGGAGGGATGACACTTCCCATGCGCAGGATCACAAGGGAATACCTGTTCAACCATAGGTTGACGCCGTATCAGTGTGCCCCAAATATGTTCAAGATACTAGGCTGTGTAGATGTCTTAAACGAGCGGATGAATCTAGGCCTCACTTGGCACGATGTGGCTTATTTGTACGAATGCCACCGCCTCGGGGATGATGGGTATTATCTTAAATCCCGGAACGAGGACGTTAGGTTGATCTCTTGTCTTCCAGTTTCCAATAAGACCGTGAAGAATGACTTCCTCATTGCTTCTGGGGAGTGGTTCGACGGTATTCACTGTCCAACTCGGGCAGGAAACCCAGGTGCGGCGCTTTTAGGATTGATCCTTTTTGGGGAAAGGATTTAGTGTTGAGGGGTTATTTTTTCTGGCTTTCTTTGTAATTGGAAAATTTCATGATCTGACCTCACTTTTCTTGGTTTGTTTGCAGACAAAAGTCACGTTGCTCCTCGGATAAGACTTGTGAACGTGCCAGCGCTGAACTATCTTCTCAGGTCGGAGATTTACGTTACCGGGGACGGACAGTTGCATGCGGCCCATCTGGTTTTGGGCTATCAACCTCTGAGCAGCGCTTTCCAGGCAATCGGTCACGCTATAAGGGCTGGCAGCCCGAGGCTAGCCAGAATTGACGTGTCCCGGGACGGATTCCTAGCTGACCACGATTTGCCACCAGTTGTGTTGCCAGGTGTCAGAAATCCCTACTTAGCGGAGCAGTTGCCTCCGGTAAACGAGCCTGGTGCTGCTTTTTTGGTTGAAGAAGAGGCTGAATCATCTCGTCTTTCCCTTGAAGAGGAGATAGATAAGTTTTACTTCGAGGAGGAAATTCAGCAAAACCCCTTGGTGGAGTCTTCTAATCCCGAAGTAGAGCAGGACCAACATTCCGCAGTTGGTGTTCCCTCAATCGTTATCTGCTCGGACGATACTTCAGACGAAGAGGTAGAGCCCATGGCAGGAAAGGGAAAGTCTCTAAAGGAGCTGATGACCTCTCGGGGGAAAGGTCAGTCATCAAAGGTTCAGCCATCGAAGGGACCAAGTCCATCAAAGGTCAAAACCCTTCCCCCTGTGGTCCCCCAGGGCGTCTCGGACCCTGGCCTTAAGGTTATCCCGGACCTGAAGAAGAAGAGGCCGGTGGACACGCCTGAGGAAGGCGAGGTGGCTGTCCAGCCGACCAAGCAACAGAAAACCACATGGGCGCCAAGGAGCAGAAGGGGCACCTCCTCGGACAGCAGGGATGAGGGGAACCTCGCTGAAGTGCGCACTTCCCCTCGTCCATGGGACCCAAAGTTGGAGCTGGATGGGCTCGCCATTCCTTACACTGCTTCGGTCCGAGAGTATAATCGTGGCCGGGCAGGGTACGTGGTGGAGGCCTTAGAGCAGCCCCTACTTCTTCCTCGGGACATGGAGGCCTACAGGCGGTGCACTCAGTCCGAGCTCTTCCTATCCCTTAAAAGGGATCTCGCGCTGGTAAGTAATCCTTTTGCTGCTTTGTCCATTTACTTGCTCCTGTTAGATTATATATTTTTCTTTTAAGAACACTCTTGTTTTGTCTGCAGATTACTCAGCAGGTCTTCGTGGCTGAGGAGTTTTGCCGTAATAGCCGCAATCTGGCTGAGGTTGAGACCCAGGCTCGGACAGAGGTGGAGAAAGCCTTGGGGTCCCTCAAGCATGATCACATTAAACTCACGGCTGAGTTCAAGGATTCAGAGAACCGTCGTAAAAGTGCAGAGTCTGGCTTGAAGAGTGCCGAGGATCAGGCGGAGGACCAGCGCAAACAACTGTACACGGCTCAGCTTAACCTTAACACCGAGAGGCAGGCAGTGCAGGACCTTAAAACTGCCCTGCAAAAAGTAGAGGATGAGCTGAGGCGGGTAAAGGAGGATGCTCAGCTGATCCGAGAGGCAATAGAGGCCGAGAAGGAGGCTGCTCGACAGCTTGGGGCCGAAGAGACGGAGGCCAGGCTATCTGAGGAGATTCCCGAGGTATGCAGGGATTACTGCAGTATTTCATGGGCTCATGCTCTTGATGCTGCAGGAGTTCCTGCGGATTTGGCACTAAGACTGCCCGAGAGCATCTTCTATCCTCCGGAGATCCGAGCTAACCCTGATGAAGCCCAAGTCGCTTCGGAGCAAGACCTGGCGGTACCTGATGCCGTCCTTGTGCCTGATGTGGCTAAGGATCCTGCCACAGACCCTACCATTGAGGTTCCTCCTCCTCAGCCCGAGCAGAAAGAAGATTCTCCCGCTAAGGCTTAGCCCCCCCCTTTTTTTTTTTTTTTTTTTTTTTTTTTTTTTTTTTTTTTTTAATGAGAGTTGTCTTGTTTTTTTATTCTTTTGTAAGGACCTCTCCTTTTAATGTACTTGGAATATTAATATAAAATGTTCGTTTTGCTTACTAAGAATGTATGTCAATAGCGTTCTTTTTTAAACATTTGCAACGAGGTAGATACAGGCAAACGGTCAAAATGAAAATGGGTTTTTGGGTTGCTCATTTGAGGGTCGCGATGGTGCTAGGCTGTGCGCATGTATTAAAAGTGATTTCCTTTAAGTAATAATCTCCCAATCTATCACAAGTAATAATCTCCCCAAAAGTCTGTGGTCCGAGGAGCCAGGCAGGACTTAGGTTCTGCTTAAAACTATGACTTGTCATGAGTAATAATTTCCCCTAGAGTCTGTGGTCCGAGGAGCCATGCAGGACTTAGGTTTTGTTTAAAACTATGAGCTGTCATGAGTAATAACTTCCCCAAAAGTTTGTGGTCCGAGGAGCCATGCAGGACTTTGGTTTTGTTTAAAACTTATAAATAGTTGGCTTAAGTAACAATTTCCCCCAAGTCTGTGGTCCGAGGAGCCATGCAGGACTTGGGTTCTGTTTAAAAGTTATAAATAATTGTAATGTAGACTGGCAAGCGGCAAATAGTCATGAAAGAGAACGTATGCTAAGCCATTCTTATTAATAATAATACCTCCTGAGGTTATTTACATTCCATGGTCGAGGTACAGCTTTTTTATCCAAATCTTCTAGGTAGTAGACGCCTATTCCGGCCACGGATGTGACACGGTATGGTCCCTCCCAATTGGGCCCCAACTTGCCCCAAGAGGGGTTCTTTGCGCTGCCAAGAATCTTCCTCATCACAAGATCACCTGGACCCAGAGGCCGCAGTTTGACGTTAGCATCATACCCTTGTCTTAGCTTCTGGTGATAATAGGCCATGTGAATCGTGGCCTTCTCCCTCCTTTCCTCAGCTAGGTCCAGACTTCTTCCTAGCAATTCATCGTTATCGCTTGGGGTAAACGAGCTAGACCTCAACGTGGGGAAATTGTTCTCGATCAGAAGCACAGCCTCAGCCCCGTAAGTCATTGAGAAGGGGGTCTCACCGGTGGAACGCCGCGGCGTTGTCTGATAGGTCCATAAGACGTGCGGTAGTTCTTCTACCCATCTCCCCTTTGACTCATCCAATCTCTTCTTCAATCCGTTCACTATGACCTTGTTTACGGCCTCGACTTGCCCATTTCCTTGGGGGTATGCGGGGGTGGAATATCGATTAATGATCCCAAACTCACGGCAATACTCCCTAAAATTCTTGCTGTCAAACTGAAGACCATTGTACGAAATGAGTGTTCTCGGAGTTCCGAAGCGGGTGATAATGTTCTTCCAGATGAATTTCTAGGCGTCCACGTCCCTGATGTTGGCCAAAGGCTCAGCCTCCACCCATTTAGTGAAGTAATCGGTTCCGACTATTATGTATCGCTTGTTCCCCGCAGCCTTGGGGAAAGGTCCGACAATATCAAGTCCCCATTGCGCGAACGGCCATGGACTGGAGAGTGGGTTGAGAACCCCTCCGGGTTGGTGGATATTTGGGGCGAATCTTTGGCACTGATCGCACTTCTTAGCGTATTCCTGGGCTTGTCTCTGCATGTTCGGCCACCAGTATCCTTGGGTGAGTGCCCTGTGCGCCAGCGATCTTCCTCCGGTGTGACTTCCACAAACTCCCTCATGCAACTCTTCAAGAAAAGACTCGGACTCCTCTGGATGTACGCAGAGCAGGTACGGTCCAGAGTAGGAGCGCCGATAAAGTTTGCGGTCCTCTGATAGCCAAAAACGAGGAGCATTTCTACGTATCTTCTCGGCTTCTAGTCTTTCTTCCGGTAGGATCTCATCTTGGAGGAAATTCCTTAGGGGGTCCATCCAACTGGGGCTCTGTCTTATCTGATGGACTTGGGTCGGGTTTCCACTGATGGGACTGGCCTTAACTAGATCTTCGACTAGGATCACTCGTGGCAAATTACGTGCCGAGGACGTGGCAAGAGTGGCCAACGAGTCTGCATGAGTGTTTACGCTCCTGGAGATGTGCGTTAAACTGAAGGATTCAAAGCTCTCCTGTAGCCGTTTGACTTGTCCCAGATACTCTTGCATCCTAGTATCTCGAGCTTCCAGCTCTCCCATCACTTGTCCGACCACTAATCTGGAGTCCGAGAAGGCTTCTATTACTCTTCCACCCAACCTTTGAACCATTGCCATTCCTTGAAGTAAGGCTTCGTATTCGGCTTCATTGTTCGTAGCCGAGAATCCGAGTCTTAATGACTTTTCAATGACAGCGCCGTCTGGCGATATTAAAACTATCCCAACTCCTGATCCTCTCTGGTTGGCCGTACTATCCACGTAGACCTTCCAATGCATGGTTTCCCCGGCCGAAACCGCGCCGACCAATTTTCCGCACAGGTTTTTCTTCTCGGTCACCGTTTCTATAGAGGGCTCAGCGAACTCTGCTACCAAGTCCGCGAGGACTTGTCCTTTGACGGAGGGTCTGGGCATATATTTAATATCAAAAGCCCCCAGAAGAGCACTCCACATGGTGATCCTTCCTGTGTAGTCAGCACTTCGAAGCACGGCTCGAAGTGGAAGCTGAGTCAGGACGATGATCGTGTGCGCCTGAAAGTAATGAGGAAGCTTCCGGGTTGCATGCACTATCGCCAAAATTGCCTTCTCTAAGGGTAGGTATCGCACCTCGGCTTCATGTAGTGACTTGCTCACATAGTACACCGGTCGCTGCACCCCATTATCATCCCGTATTAATACCAGGCTTACGGCGTGGGGAGCTACGGCGATGTAGGTAAACAGCACCTCGTCTGCCTCAGGACTGGACATGATGAGTGGTTGGGACAGGTAGTCTTTAAGCTGCTGGAAAGCCTGAACGCAATCCTCCGACCATTTAAACTCTTTCCACTTGTTTATCAGGAGGTAAAAAGGCCGACATCAATCCGCCGATCGTGATATGAACCGGCTTAATGCCGCAATCATGCCAGTGAGCTTCTGCACTTCCTTCGGGTTCCGAGGAGTCTGTAGACTGTTAATGGCTTTGATTTGGTCAGGACTTACTTCTATTCCTCTATGGGTGACCATGTATCTTAGGAATTTCCCAGACCCGACCCCGAATGAACATTTGGAGGCATTCAGCCGCAATCGGTGCTCCCTTAAGATAGCGAAGACTGTTCCAAGGTCTTGCACGTGCTCGGACACCCTTTTACTCTTCACCACCATATCGTCTATATACACCTCAATGATCTTGCCCAGTTGCGGCTCGAACATACGAGTCATCATCCTTTGGTAGGTTGAGCCCGTGTTCTTTAGTCCGAATGGCATCA
Source organism: Quercus robur (assembly GCF_932294415.1). Lineage (NCBI taxonomy): Eukaryota > Viridiplantae > Streptophyta > Magnoliopsida > Fagales > Fagaceae > Quercus > Quercus robur. The sequence goes on along the minus strand of NC_065536.1, from coordinate 29,254,156 downwards.
CCTTATAATGATAATTTCCGATGGGCGTCATGAAAGCCGTTTTCTCTTGGTCCTCTAGCGCAAGGGGTATCTGATGATAGCCCTGGAAGGCGTCCAGGAAGCTCATTCGAGGGTGTCCCATGGTTGCATCCACCAATCGATCAATTTTGGGTAGGGGGAATGGGTCCTTGGGGCACGCCTTGTTCAGGTCCGTGAAGTCCACGCAGACCCTCCACTTCCCCGTCTTTTTCCTTACCACCACTGTGTTCGCCAACCATTCAGGATAAAAGACCTCTTTGATAGCTCCTGCTCTTTTCAACTTGGCCACTTCGTCTCTCACGGCACCAGCGTGTTCCTTTGAAGGGCGTCGGGGTGGTTGCTTCCTCGGAGTGGAAGAGGGGTTGACGTTCAGGTGGTGGCAGATGAGGCTGGGATCAACTCCAGGGGCATCGTAGGCGTCCCAAGCGAATACGTCGACATTTTCTCTGAGAAATCTGACCAGTTCCTCCTTTTCCTGAGAGGGCAGTTCAGAGCCGACCTGAAAGAACTTCTCCGGGTCATTGCTGACAGTAACCTTATCTAATCCTTCACACCTTATCTTCTCGGCCAGCCCCTCGTCTTGCTTTGCCGAGGAGGTTGGTTGCTATAAGCTCTTTGGGGCCGAGGTCTCGACCAAGGGCCGATGTAAAATGGCGGCCACCACACACTTCCTGGCCACGGCCTGATCTCCTCGGATCTCTTCCACTCTTCCTCTGGATGGGTATTTCACTTTTTGGTGAAGTGTGGAGGTCACGGCCTCTAGGCTGTGGATCCATGGCCTTGCGACTATCGCGGTGTAGGGTGAATAAGCGTCGACCACGATGAAATTCACCTCCACCACTTCCGCCCCAGTCTGTATGGGCAGTCGGATTTGCCCCTTTGGCGTTACAAGCTTCCCCTCGAAGCTGAGGAGGGGGGAGTCGTAAGTTGTCAAGTCTTCTGGCTTCAGATTCAGCCCCTTGTATAGGTCGGGGTACATTATCTCCACCGCACTTCCAGAGTCTACTAATACCCTTTTCACATCGAAACCCCCAATCCGCAAGGTGACCACCAAGGCGTCATCGTGAGGTTGAATTGTTCCTCCCTTATCCTCATCCGAGAATCCCAGTATCAAAGAGCTTCCCTTTTTTATCCTTTTGCGTTCCCTTTGTCTGCCCTCGGAGGGAAGGTGGTCCACGGCCAACACCCTGGGGATGGGTGGCCCAGTTCTTCCGGGTGCAGCGAGGATGACATGTATCGTCCCGGTGGGGGGTCTTAAAGACACGTCCCTTCGAGGCTCTTGTGTCGCTTGGCCGGGATGGCCGCTCGATGGGTGCAGCAGGTGACGTAGCTTTCCTTCTCGGACCAATTGATCCAGGTGATTCCACAAATTCCTGCAGTCCTCAGTAGTATGCCCGTGGTCCTGATGATATTGGCAATACAAGTTCTGATTACGATTAGCAGGGTTTCCAGCCATCTTTCCCAGCCATCTGAAATAGGGTTCATCCCTTACTTTCTCCAGTACTTGTTGTACCGGCTCTCTGAATATGGCATTCACTGTTTGCGGGGTGCTCTGCCCAGCCTGTCGCGGAAAATCTCTCCTCGGCTGATCAGGATTGTGACGTTCCATTCTGAAATCATTTGCTTTAAAGGGGATGACCTTCTCCTTGCCCTTCCCTTGCAGCTGATCCTCCTCCACTCTTTTGTACTTGTCAATCCTATCCATCAGCTGTTGGACGTCAGTAGCTGGTTTCCCGGTAAGGGATTTCCTTAAGCCATGCCCGGTGGGAAGGCCGCTTGTGAACGTGCTGATAGCAACGTTATCATGGTTGTCATCTAAATCGTTATACACCTCCCAGTACCTATCCGAGTACGCTTTCAGGGTTTCTCCTTCGTGCATGGATAAGGACAGCAGCGAACTGAGAGGTCGAGGGACTCTGGTGTTTGTAATGAAACGGGAGCAAAAAGCTTGAGTGAGCTGCTTGTAGGAGCCTACGGAGTTTGGCTTCAGGCTGTTGAACCATCTCATTGCCATCGATCCCAAGCTAGAGGGGAAGATTTTGCACATCAGGGCCTCGTTTTGCGAGTAAATCGCCATCTTTTGATTAAACTGACTCACGTGCTCCACCGGGTCTGCTTTGCCGTGGTAAATGGCGAATGCCGGTTGGTTGAAGCGTCTTGGCATCTTAGCCCCTTCGATTCTATTCGTGAAGGGTGATCTTGAAACCTGATCCAACGCCTTCTTCATGGCGTCGCTCCCCGAACCTTTGCTGGACGGGCGCTCATACTTTCGTACAAGGCGTGGTTCCTTTTCGTAAGAAAAGGTTTCGCTTGGGGGGGTCCTTGACCTTCGTCTGTAACTCACGTCTTCCTGATTAGAAGACTCGCCTGAGTCAGAGGGAGATCGTCTTCGCTGCGCACGTCGTAACTTCCTTTTTAAGTCGTCTATTTCTTGCTGCATGGCCTGGTGACTATTTCGCCTCTGAGACACGTGACTTCCTGTCTGAGTGTGACTCTGGCTCGTCCGGGTGGTATGCACACTCCCTTCACGATTCCCCCTTTCACCTGGGCCAGTTGGGTTATTTTGCCTCTAGGACTCGGCATGTCGTGTCCGTTGGGAGTTAGCTTGGTGAGGATCCTCCTGGTGCGGGTCTAGTTCTGACATGCTTGACCGTTGCACTAGCTGATGCCCTAGTTCTTCCCACAGACGGCGCCAATTGTGGTTGCACGATTTTCCTGGCCCAACTTCTGCTGATCAGGCCTTGGCCCAAAGCACAACCCACAATAAATACTTGTAGAGAATGGGTTAAAGAACTTGGCCTCAGTGAAACTAGCAGGTCTAATGCATGTAGTATACTGTTTGCAGAAAGAAATAAGAACGTAAAGAAGGATTCCTCAAGTCTGATTTTATTTCTTTCTTTGTTTCTGATACAGTTCTCTCGTCCTCTTCTTTGAGGGACTCCACTACATTATATATTTTTCTTCTTTTCATCCCAGCCTTACATCTGTTAATCATCCAAGCATCCACTCGAGCACCTGTCCCATCAGACGCCCTCATCAGACCCTTTGTGAGTTGCAGAGGCCAAGGCGGTACTGTTCAGGAGTCTTTTCCTCATTAATGCGGCCAAGAGGGTGGTTGGGGCGCAATTAATGTGGTGGTAGCCTTCCGTGAGATATTTTGAATTTAATTCGTTTTATATGTTGGGAAGACGAGCTGAAATGGCTGGGGCAAGTTTCTCATCTGGGCTTCGCGATGTCTGAGGAGGAGTTACTCCTCGGACAGGTTTCCTTGACGCTATTGGGGTTGAATAGCGCTTCATATGGGGCTTTTCGTTGGACAGGACGCTCCTCGGACGGGCCTGAGCTTGGAATAGCCCATCATTTTTGGGCCGGGCCCCACAATTTTAATGAATCAATGACTTGTTAATCGCTACATAATGGGTTGAAAAAATATCCAAACATATTGGATTTCGAACTTTATCAAATATTTAACAGATATAAAAGTACATTTTACAATAAAAAATAAAATTGCAAAAAAAAAATTATGTGTCCATAACTATTAGACCAATTATTATTTTTAAGAGCATCATTGAACTAATTCAAATATTTGGAGGGGCCAACTCTTATTTTTTAGGCTAAAATTTGAAAACATTAAAATAATTATATATATATATATGTATGTATGTACGTATTAAGGAAAATTTCAATTTTTTGGGGGGGGGGGGGGGGGGGCGTGGGCAGCATGGCTCCCCCACCCATGTACATGGCTCCGCCCTTGAGTAGGGCTATAAATGTGTCAAACTTAGTCGAGTAGTGAATGTTCAAGATCGAATCGACAAAAAAAGTAAAATGTTTAAACTCGGCTTGAGCTCGAATCAAGCCTACAAACAATGTTTAGGTTCAAGCTAGAATCAATCTTGCAAATAATGTTCAAGTTTGAGCTTGTCTTAACACCCAAAAGCTTCAACTCGGCTTGGTCCATTAGTCAAAACGAACTCGAGCACTATTAAGCTCAAACTCAAATTCAATATCAAACTTTAATTAATTTTAAAATAACTAATTTTTATTGAACTATATTAGGATTTATTTAGTTGAGGTTTGATTAATTTTTATAAATTCATATAACTCCTTGTGGGCTCAACCCCATCTTTGCTAAACTATACCTCAATAGGGTTCTTGTAATTATGAGTATTTTAAAATTTCACAACAATTGACTAATATTTTCTTCTAAAATATTCTCTCAAATATATATATATATAGTTCAAATTTTGGAAATCTCCATTAGATATATAAGGAAGTTTAAATTAACCTAAAAATCATTGGTTGAGAATCTTCTCTAATACAGGTAATTACATTTGCAATATAATATTACATTTCAAGGCTTTTATTTATTTATTTATTTATTTTATGTATAATACAAGTACATTTTAAGGCCTTAATAAGCAAAGTATACAAAAGCGTTGAAGAGGGGGCTAAGTAGACTATTATTACTTTGGATGAGTAACTGTTGGCTTGGATAACACTCACTAACAGTTAGAGATACAAGGAGAAGACTGCATCACAAAAGTTGAAATTGCCAACAGTAATATCCCTAGGCAATTGGGAAGGGATTAAAGCCGGCTTGCGCCATTTTCTCTAATGGCCAAAAGAGCGGCTTAGGAAGGTTATCCCACGTAGGGGTGTCCATGCAACCCGTTCACCCGATCAAACCGAGAAACCCGCCCGGACCGACCCGCTCTCCGTCCGACCCGACGACTCTGGCGGTCGGCGGCGGGTCTCAATCCTCCAAACCCGATTCCGGCGGGTCGAGTGGCGGGTTTTCTCCTCTAAAACCGCAGCCACCCGACCCGCCCGACCACCACTTCAGATGAAAGCCTCCTCCGTTCAGATCCGTCGACGATTTGCCATCTTTCACTTAGACCGGCGACGATTTTGCTCCGATCTACTTAGATCCGACGATTTTGGCTCAGATCCGGCGATATTTTTCAAAACATCGCTCAGATCGGTGACGTTTAAGCTCAAAAATCGCTTAGATCGGTGACGTTTAAGCTCGGATCGGTGACATTTAAGCTCAGATCGGTAACTTTGGCTTAGATCCGGCGATGTTTAAGCTCTGATCGGTCAGGTTTCGCTCTCCTCCGACCAAGTCCGACGACGGTTCGTTCTTCTCCGCTGTCGCCGCCGTTCGTCGGTTTCAACCGAACCGACCGATCGTTTTTTAGAATCCGATCCGACTCGACCCGTGGTGATCGGCGGTCGGTTGCGGGTCTGATTCTCTCCCACCCGACCTGAGCGGGTCGAGTCCGGGTTGGGCACAAACCCGACCCGGCCCGACCCGTGGACACCCCTAATCCCACGCATACCAATCCCACCCATCACACCTGTGCGGCTCAAGATTTTGGGGGACTTGCTCTGGATTTGCCAAGACTGCACGCATGAAGATGGTGACGTAATGGGCTGGCTCTGGTTCCTCAAGGAAAATGTGGTTTTTGACCGTTAATAGCTCCATTTGCTTGATGTCCAATCCAGTTTCCTCCTTTAATTCTCTGCTAGCACATTCCTCAAAGCTTTCCCCTGAAACAAATATATTAAATAAAGAATATATTTATTGATGTAATTGATGTTCAATTACACTACACTTGTTTAGTAAGAACGAATGCTATTAAAAAGGCAAATAAACAAATGCTGCTTAAGTCGATAAAAAAGAAAAAGAAAAAAAAAAAAAAAAACTCAGTATTAACCGATGCATTTTGACCATTGTTAATATATTTTATTTAATATTTTTAAATTTTTCTAAAAGTATAATAGCTTTTACCAATTAATGTGTTACAAGATATTATATATTTTTTAAATAGATTTATTATATTTATTGTCAAATTAGTTTACAATGAAAAAAATACATTTTTCTTTGAAAACAATGAATTTTAAAAAATAAAAATAAATAAAAGTATCCCATTGCAATATGAAAACATATTTTTCTCCCAATTTTAATAACATAATTATCTTTAAAAGGCAAAGCCAAACACCTTTTTCTTTTTATGTTTTCATTTAAAATTGCTCTTTTTCTCTACAATATATCCTAAGCCCAAAAGGGTTTTTAAAATTAGATATGACCAAACATGCCAATGGGAGCTTGGCTCAGTTGGTAAGGATCGTTCGTTTCGTCTAACCAACCTAAGTTCGATTCCCACTGCCAACAAGCTTTCGTTGGTGGGCATTCTTGGTGAGGTAGCCCCTCACACGAATCGGCTAGAACGGCCGAAGCCTATGTTGGACCAGCGTCCTGCTCGGGGGTTTAATATAACCATAAACACCCCCATTTTCTTTTACCCAAAAAAAAAAAAAAAAAAAGAAGGAAAGATATGACCAAACATATCTAAGTTTGGGATAGAAACATGTTTGACTAAAATGGATTGTACAACTTATGAGTTATGACCCTAATCTAAACTTTAACATATTATATTAACTTAGTATGACCAAAATTACTTTCACGTATAAACAATAAAAATAAGTATTAAATAAATTTGAACATATTATTATTTTTTCTTCTTTTTAATACAAATAAGTGAACAAAAAAAATTAAAATATTCTAAAAAGTAAATTTTAAATAATACATAAATTCTTAAGTTTTTAATCCAAAGTTTATTACTCTAATAATTTGATATAAGGAAAAAAAAAACCGGATACCATTACCAAATTTGAACTTTAGGTGCACTTGTTGTAGTATACAAAATGAGAAAAAAAGTTAATAGAATAATAGCAAAAATTTAATATTTTATCCAAAAATGCAAAATTATGGTTATTACGGTCTTTTTTTAACCCAATTATTTAAAGAATTAATATAAATTTTTTTGGGAAAGAGAATAATATCTCATATCTCATTGAAAATAATTAAGAGTAAAAATATATTACACAATTTTTTTTATAAAAATAACTTTGTTAGATTTAATTTATTTAATACTTTTCTAACAATTTTTATGTATTATAGATGACTAGAAAAAACTCAATATAAAATTGAAAACAAATCAAATAAATGAGTAACTGAATATTCTTGCTATTTTCTTTTTAAATAAATTGTTGTTTCTTTTGCAAGCAAAGTTAGATTTTTCTTTTTTTTCAAAGGATAAATGGACATACTTTATTCATCCTAAAAAATCGGCTATCTTGACCCAACCTACCATTTTAGCAAGTCAGGTGAGTTTGACCCATTTTTCATGGGTCCAAAAATCCTCATCTTCATCCATATACATTTTTATTCTTCAAATTTTCTAGAGTAAGGAGTCCAAATCTTCTGTTTTTTCTCTTTTTTTTTTTTGGTTGAAGAAAAATGGTTTTTAAAACTCTTCAAGTATGTAACTATTCTCTCAAGTGTGTATAGTTTCATTTTTCACACACATTAAATTATTACATAAAGGAATCTCTTAAGGGTAAAGCCAATGTACATCAACCATATAACTTGTTGGCAATAACTGTAAAAACAAAGGTTTTTTTTTTTTTTTTTTTTTTTTTTAACAACATAAAAATTCTATTATAATCTAATTTAAATATATACGTATGTAAAACTTCTTTTTGAAGACTTGAAACCCGGTTCTTACCCCCACACCCTATAAACACTTATACTTGTGAAGTGATCATCACAACAAGAATGTATAGTGGTAATAAATGTGTTATTACAATAGATATATATATATATATATATATTTCTCATAATAGATATGATTTATGATGGTGTTATGATAATTATCATTATTCTTATTTTTTGATAAGTCAATAATTGAACTATAAAATTTTTGCCATTACATTACATGAATACCCTTTATCATTAAATTATGATAGTCATAAAATATTAATATATGCAAAATTTAAATGCAACTACTTTATTCAATCATAAGTTGGGTTAAGTCACAAGTGGAACCCTGGCAGGAGAGAGATGTTTAATGGGTTCCATGACAAGGAAGGTTAATCTTCCATGATGCATTCTGGGCATTATAAAATAAGAGTATCCCGTCAACTTTTTTTTTTTTTTTTTGAGAAGAAAATCCCCCAGCAGCTTTAAAAAAAAAAAATAGTAGGAAAATTTATATAGTTTAATACAGAATTTCAAACAAACAAAAAAATTAAATAAATAAAAAAGAAGAGAGAGAGAGACCAAACTCAAGATGGCCGCCTGGAAGAGAAAAAGTGGAGTGACCAACAGAGGAGCGGTGGCGCCCAAGGAGGACCTTTTTCCCCCTCAGCAAGAAAACCACCACTGCTACTTCCACTGCACCATTGTTATTCTCCATTTTTTTAAAATGTTTTGAACACAACACAACACAACACTTTGCACTCCATTTACAATTGGAATGAGTATTATATATACATTATGAACCACTACATGACCAAAAAAAAAAAAAAAATTGCTCAATAATATATTCAATATATTACAGCATAGTCCACACCCTTACAACATAAGCTACACTACTACTTTGTATTTTCGCATTATTCCAACTGCTATGGGTCCCATGATGGATTTTGTATATCCTGTACTCGGCGTATATGCCGGGCACAGGATATACCGCCCACGATGATGCCAATCCCAATCCTATTCATAATAAAACATTTCCGTATTTTTCTCAGCTCTCAACTAAAAAAATAAAAACTTTAATACATTCACGAACATGTCATAATGTTTGAAATATTAAGACCTGTTTGGTATAGGAGTTTAATAATATGTTTTTAATTTTTAAATAATATTACATGTATTTTTATACGCTTTTTTATTTACATGTATTTCTTAAAAATACAAATAATTACTAGAACAACATTACCAAATGAACCTAAACCGCGAAATCTGTTTTTTTTACCATTAGCCAGTGTAAAAATAAATAAAAATATAATTCGTAAAAACCCAAGCAAAACAGCCGCCCAGCCCCTTGTGACTAAAAAACTCAACTTTCTTTCTCAACTCATGACCATTTTAGTTCTTCATCGATTTTTTGTCCACCATTATTCTCACTCTTGATTTTGTAATTGGTTTTTAATTAGGGTTATATAATTGGATGCATTTAAGATAATGGTTAATAATCTATTTTAGAAAAATTTTAATACCGCGCTTATGAAAAATGAAAAAAACTATCAAAATATTTTGATAGTTTTTTTTTTTTTTTTTTCGTAAAAACTTTTTAAAAATAAGTTGTTAACCATTATTTTAAAAGCATTTTTTAACATTTCTCTTTTATTCTCACTTCTAAACACTGATAATAGCATCACGTCATAATGGTATGAAAAGACTTTTTAGAATATTATACAATTTCTACCTTTTCCAACAAAAAAAGAATATTATACAATTTAGTTTTATTTTTATTTAATTTTTAAGAATCTAATATTATTTTAGTGTTTGTTTATATGTATAATCCTGTGAGTTTTTTTTTTTTTTTTTTTTTTTTTTTTTTTTGAGTTGAAACTAGTATGTTATTGTAAAATGTGATCCTTTTTTTTACAATATTAATGATATAATTGTTTGAACTTTTGGACAAGTTTACTACAACCAGTAACTAGACCATCGACTAAAAAAAATTAATATGACTATATATTTTGAAATTTTAAATTAGTAATTTGAAAAAATATATATAATATAAAAGACTATAATATTTTAATATAAGGTTTCAAATCATTTCATCGACATAACATGTTTGCTCGTGGTAATTGTAGCTGTAAGGGTGATAGGCCCAGAAGTACATATCTATGTATATATTGGGTCAGGGGCCTAATCCGAGAACATTAAGTAATCTAAGAACGGGTAAATACTTTCCTAAGAATCCGTGTTGATAAGTAAAGAGGTCAAATCTGATCATAATCATCCAAGAAGGTGGTCCAAAGATGAATGCTTCCTCGGCTGAGCAAAGCCGAGGTCAGAAGGTGCGGTCTGACATTGAGAGCAACTTTCCAGACAATTCCACTATTGATGATAAGTATCAGGAAGGAACAAGACAGAGGGAGGTTGTGAAATGTCTAAGGGAAAGCTGCTACCGCCGCATTAAATGCTTTGTAGTTAACTCTCTAGTTGCATTTATGTGGAGAAGACCCTTGAATAGTGTTGTCTTGGTTGGCCCAACTCACAGAGGGTCTGAGAGGGTGTCCGATGGGACAAGCACTCAAGTAATGTCATAGACGATTAACAAATGAAGGGTCAAGATCATCTAAAGGGAGTTATATAATATAAGAGACTCTCCTTAGAGAGGTGATCAAAAAATTAAGAGAGAAATATTATAGCAATCGAGAGTTGAACTTGTAATCAAACTTGAGAAGAAAGATATAAGAACTGATCTCCTCGGATTGTGCTGAGAACGATTTTCTTTAGATTAACACAGTCTATCTTCATTTTCTTTTCATCTAGATCCACTTTATTTGTTGTCTAATTCATTAAAGCCTAGATTTCTTACCCACTCTCTACAAATTCATTATATTGGACTCTTTGGGCCTAAGTTCATCGGGAGCCAAACTATGTCCTTACAGTGGCCAATTAAGAATTCTCATAACTAGCTAGTGCATTTGAGAATTTTTAATTAGCTAGTTGTAACTATGAATGAGTCACACATACCTAGTCCATGTTCCTCAAGCATACCTATTATATTATTTATATATATAAATATATATTATATATCAAAATATTTAACAAGTGGATTACATGTTTTTTATATTCTTTATACACGTCAAATTTTGTGCTAATTAGATATTATTTATTATATGATCCATAAATTTAATTTTTATGCATAATTTTAGATTACAAAAAATTGAAATTTAAACATTTAATTAATTACATATCTATTGATCTTTATTCTATTGAAAATTTTACAAATATTAGGGATATAAGAAGAAAATATAATCCAATGGTAAATTTGTAAAAATTTAAATCCAATAAAAAAATATTGAGTGAATTTGTAACCAAAGTTTTTCCTATTTTTTTTTTTCCAGTTTATATGTAATAAAATACTAAGTGTATTTTTGCCTCTATTTTATTCAACAAGTTTTTAGGTTTTAACTTTTATATACAGTTTTTTAAAACCTTATTTTTTCTTACCTTTTCAAAATATAAAAATACTTTCGTATATTTTTAGTAAAAAAACAATTTGTAGAAAGTTAGATAAGTTGATACCAAACACCTTTAAAGTTTGACTCATAAAAAGTATAAATATATATGTATAAATATTTTTTCAAAATAGTAATTAAGGAAGTTTGATTAAAATATACTGTCATCCCAGTTTTTTCCTCGTTTAGAAGAAATAACTCCAACCCATGCAATAACCTGAAAAAGTTACTTTTTCTTCATTTTTCTTTCTCTTTTTTCCATCCCTTTAGCGTGTGTTTGGATTGAGCCTTTTGCTGCGTTTGGCATTTTGGAGCTCAAGTTCCACGCACTGTTCATAGACCAGCCACCCGCAGAAAAAATCAGAAAGTGTTATATACGGTGTTTTCAACTTTAAAAATATTTTACTACATTATTTTTAGCAATAAATTTTCAATTTTTAACAAACTCAGCGATATCTAAACAGGTCATACAGAGTCTCCTCAACCAAACAAACAAGACCTTGGAAGTTGGAAGCTACCAACTGGTGTTGTGTTGTTTGGGCATTCACTCATTGCAACTTGCTTGTGCTGGTCTCATAATTCCATTTTCCTTTTTCCTTTTTTTGACTATTTTCAGCCCCTACTTAATTAATTTTTTTTTAAGAAAATGTCCTTCTTGGGCTGCTCTTACAGAAGTTGTACCAGCCCTCAAGTGTTGACTGAAAGTCCGCTCATTACCAAAGAAATTGTGAAGTCCACTCTGGTGGCACCTCCGCTACCCAATCAAGGCCGGCTGAAGCTATAGGCCACTTAGGCAGTGGCCTAAGGCCCCCACTGATAAAGAGGTCCCCAAATAGTAATAATATATTATATAATATCCCATAAAAAAATTGTATAGTTTGAAAAAAAATTGTCTTAATCTTGAATAGTTTCTCACACATGAGACTTATTCCGATATTGATGACTTATATTTATTTTCAGAACTAAAAGTTTTAAAATAAGTTTTGCAAATAAATGAAAACTCTCTAATTAATGTACTAAATTATATAAAGAGGCTAGAATATTTTCCAAATGCATGTATTGCTTTCAGAATATTACTAACTATATCTGTTACAGTTGCTTCTGCATAAATAAGTTTTTCAAAATTAAAATTAATAAAATCCTATTTAAGATCAACTATGTCACAAGAAAGATTAAGTGGATTAATCATATTACCAATTAAAAAGGAAATGTTAGCGGAACTTGAATGCAAAAATTTAATTAGTAATTTTGCCTCTCAAAAAGCAAGAAAAATAAATTTTAATTGAAAAAAATATATGAATTTATAATTAAATATAATAAAATGTCTCATTTAAAGATTTCGCCTAAGGCCCCTAAATTTATTGAGCCGACCCTGTACCCAATTCAACTTTCCCCATTAATTAATATGTATATTATATATTTAATTCAAATGAATACGGTTGCATGATTGATTTAGACCCGCCTGACTCTGTAAGTATTTGTTTCAACTTTCAAACATTGCAACGCCGCTCACGCCGTTCCTACGGTACCCATCTCACACATTCTCATAAATATAGAGTAGTAGTTTCTCAAATATATATATATATATATATATACACACACATATGTACATATATATATAGAGAGAGAGAGAGAGAGAGAGAGAAGTAAAAAAATGAATATAGGAAATGGTGTGATCTTGGGTTTTATATACCATATTCATGGCTAGTTATTGGTTATTAATAACTCATAAAAACTCAATAACTATATTATTCATTATTATCCAACAATATTTTTTCTCATAGTTCCTTAACAGCTATTTTACTTATAAATTCCTATTGGATAGAAAATAAATAATAATAAAAGTGCTTGAAACACACATCTACACCAACAATCTACCACATATTACAAAAGCAAAATAGGAAAGACAAGCAATTAAAGAAAGTATGCATCAATATGTTTTGTTGTTTATGTTGATGTTTTAGGTTAGTTTAGTTTTTTAGGGTTTCTAATGCACTTGTTTGATCTCACATGTTATATGTTTGTTTGATTAAATCTTTAAAAATGTAGTTTTTTCGAATCTGAATTAAAGGTTGTGTATGCATACGTGAGTATGCGTATGCATATTTCATATTTGCGTACACATACTTGAGTATGCGCACGCATCCCGAATTCAAATTAGGGTAAAGTCTTGTTTTTCTTATCTTTGATCATTTTTCATAAGTTATTTGATTCTGTTTAACTCTGTTTTAAGTTAATTATATAGGTTTAATTGCTTTCCATGTTTGTTTGAATCTTTTGCCATGTTTAGTTTATTTTATAACATTTCCTTGTGTATGTTTTAATTGTTATCTTATTCCTTTTTAGTATAATATGTTTGACTTGTGTTTTATTTGTTTCCTTTTATATTGTGGTGTGATATTTAATTATTGGTGTCTTATTATTTTCCATGTTGTTTGAGTATTTTTTGCCATGTTTAGTTTATTTGATTTTCTTTCCTTATGTGTTTTATTTAATTGTTAACTTGCCATGTTTATTTTGTTTTGTTTGCTTGTGTTTGATTTGTTTCCTTTTATATTGTGATATGTTTCTAGTATGTTGTGTGTTATTTCCTTAAGTGCATGATGTATGTTTAGGATAAGGATTTGGGTTCTCTTAATAAACTCTTTAATTAAATATGGCTTAGCAACACATAATGGAGGCTAGCCCACAAGCCGGGTGGTCTTAGGTGCCTAACACCTTCCTGAGCTGTTCCCAAACTCCAAACTCATAATTTGGTACATGGACCCATGTGTGTAAGTGATTGGCCCAAAAGGCCCAATATGGTTCTTAGACCTAATCTATGTGGCGACTCCATAATGTCCACAAATTCCTTGAGGACTTTAAGTTTTGCAATGCTACAATCTCGTCCAGGTTAACCTCAATCCCTCAATGAGTAACTAAATAATCAAGAAACTTTTCCGAGATAACTCTAAAGGCACATTTAGAGCGCCTTTCTCTGAAGAAGCTCCTCGTTTCTTTTAGCTTCTTGCTGCAACATCACTACTTACTCCCTTAATCTTTCCACCTCCCTATCCCTACTAGAGTAAGAGGGGCTTATTGTATTGGTGGCTGACCTTTCATCCTGCAGGTGTGGGTCAAGTTGTAGTCTTTTTATGAACTTCAGATCATAAGCATCAATCTACATGGACAGATTCTTTGGAAATTTTTGGACGAGATAGATAGGCAAGCCCATTCCAGGATCGATTTGCCATGATTAAAAAGAAAATCAACTCTTGAGCCTACTCCTTGGTAGAGTATTTCCACAGATGGCGCCAGTTGTGGGTGTCAAAAACCAACTAGCCTAAGGATACCGAATGGATCCATGATGTGGAGTTTAATTGATTGACACAATTTATTTATATAAAAGAAAAACAAGGAAAAAACACTCCATAGTATGAAACTCAAGCAATTGATTTCATAAATACCGTATATTTCAGATGAACTTATGTATTATAAGAGAAAAAATTCTCTCTCTCTCTCTCTCTCTGTTGTTTCTAATCTTTATTTTTCAACCCCCTTCTATATTTAATTGCCTCCTTCCTTATATACGCGCATCTTTTGTTCTTATTCCTACAATTGTCTTGTCGGCAGCTGAGTTTTCAAGGATATTTTCCTCTTTTTTATTGGTTTCCTCCCTTCCATTATCTTGGAATTTTGAATTTTAAGGATGTTTGTACTGTTCAAGTTGTCTCATATGCATTTAATGTGGCAAAAGTTAGGTGAAAGTCCCCTCATTAATGCGGAATTGAAGATCTTCACCCTTCTTACATATTCTTGAAGATTCCCCGAGATTCTAGATACCAGTTGGAAGTAAGACATAGATCATTCATGCACATCTCCTTGAATAAGACTTGGCTCCACTTAGCTTACTACCTGCCTCACGAGAACGATTTGCAATGATTCCTATCTCCTCCTGGATGCTTGAGATAGCTGTATTCCCTTCCACCAGATCTTATAAGCTATTGGGCCCTTCCATGAGCATATATGTCTGGCGTAATCCATTCCATGGGGCCTAATAGGTATATGGGCTTTAAGCCTAGATGAAGACTCTTCCACTCCCCACAATAATAATAATAATAATAATAATAGAATTTGCAATGATTCCTAATAAATGAAGTGACCCTTTACCACAAGCTTTTTCTTTTAGCTTTTAATTTATTTTGTTTTAATTTTTCCAACTTTTTTGAAGTGCAAGTATACTTTAACCTACTCTTTGAAAAAAGCAATCAAGAAAAACCAAATAAGTCATTGCCAAATGAAATTGCCAACAAAGTAATAAAGAAAAATCACAATCACTGGCCTAAGAGGAAAAAAGAAGAGCATGATTAATGAAAAGGAGAAAAGGAAAAACATTTTAAACCAAATTGATGATAAGATTTGAAAGCCTTAACTTTCTGATTGGTCCAACACCTAAAAATATTACATAAGTGATCATTCTTTCTCAACAATAGAGAGAGAGAGAGAGAGAGAGAGTAGGATTAGCAAACATAATAATATCCGAATGAATTCTAATCTAACCAATTGGGAAGGGATCAAAGCCATCTTGCACCATTTTCTCTAATGGCCAAAAGAGCGGTTTAGGAAGGTTATCCCAGTCATACCAATCCCATCCATCACACTTGTGTGGCTCAAGATTTTGGGGAACTTGCTGAGGATCTTCCAAGACAGCACGCATGAAGACAGTGACATAATGGGATGGTTTTGGCTCCTCTAGAAAGAGGTTGTTTGTGACAGTTAATAACTCTACTTGAGCTATGTCCAATCCTGTTTCCTCCTTCACCTCTCTACTACCACATTCCTCAAAACTCTCCCCTGCAACAAAACATCTTTTAAATAATGTCACCATTCCATTTTCCATATTTTGCTGTTGTAAAGTGTCTTGAAATTCTTCAAAACACATACAAAGAATAATAAATCTTATATATGTGACTAATTGTAGATCTTAAAAATTACGCATGCTCTTATTTTGTTCACCATCAATTCATTAAATCTCATCCAATCCATGTAAGATGCCGTGTGAATCCATTTTTTTTCCTTCGGCTCTCTTTAAGGTCATCTTTCTTAAAATTGCTATTATAAATGCTCAATTTAGATTTACTTTTTTTTTTTAAAATATAAAACTTATAATAGATTTTTTTTAATTACTCAAAATAATAATATCTGACTAATTTAGTTTTACAAGGAAAAAAAAAGTATCTAAACAGATCATATGATATTAAAAAAAAATTTGCATTAAGAAATTTTATGTAATTTTGGTTTAGTATTTCTCGTGTATATACAACGGCTTGTGTGTGTATATATACATTCTTTTTTATTTTATTTTTATGGAATACAAACATTCATTTTTGGTCCCAGAAATTAGCCCCTATAAAAATATTTCTGATTCCGTGTCCCTGTGCCTGTGCAACACAAAACAATAAATCATATACCATGGTAGATACCTTTCTCAGTTCTCACTCTCACATGTTATGGGTTTCCTTTGCAGACTTACAGATAGAGTTACTCTACTCTACTCTACATGAAAAGGAAGTCTAGTACATAAATTAACGATCAAACTGTCCCATTTATTTTATCTCAGTAAGTAGTTCGTATATGCATAATATTATTGAACAGAACATAAATCTTAAATTGGAATGAATGAAAAAGTAAGACAGTAAATCCAAAAAATAAAACGAACTCAGAAAGTGCGTACGATTTATATACTAATTGAGATCAAAGAAAAATCAAACTACCCAAATTTAATAAGGAGAGAAAAGCTCCTAAAAATTGCAAAAGATAATAGGGAAAAAAAAAAAATACCAAACTCAAGATGGCCGCCAGGGAGAGCAAAAGTGGAGTCACCAATGGAGGATCGACGACGCCCCAACAGGATTGCTTTCCCCTTCACCAAAAATACGCATACTCCCACTCTGGGCACTGCCCCTGCCCCTGCTCCTGCTCCTGCCTCATTCTCCATTTCAATCCAACTTGGTTTTTTCCTTCTCACCGTCCACCGTTCACAACTTTTTCTCTTTTTACTAGGCTCCCATTCCCATTCGTCAAATTTTTTTTTTTATTTTTTTTGTGTGTGTGGGGGTAGATTGGGCTCCAGTGTTACTTGTGTAACTAATGTTTCCGTCTTTTCCCAATTAAACGTTGACACGCCAGGAATTTAGATAGGCCAAACAACGGAATGACATTTTTGCTCTTACAGAATAAATACGGTTGGTCATATGCATTGCATTTGATTTGCCTGATTGTCTCGTTGGCTAATGATGCTGATTACAGGCCTCTTCAATGTTCAAAATTCTATTTCCTATCACTTGCCTTTTGTTACGATAGTCACTTTATAAGTATAAGTGTTTGTGGAGTATAGAGATCAATTTCAAGATTTAAGAGTCTAGGAGGGATTTTCATATACATATATACTTAAATTATGTTAGAGCAGAATTTCTATCCTATATAAAAATAAATAAATATAAAGTTCTATTTCCTTTTTTGTTCTTTTTTTTTTTCCCCTGCTTGGGCTAGCATGTAAAGAAATTGGATCAGCACTCCCCAAGGTAGATTGTCAAGTCCACTCTACTGGCACTTCCGCTACCTAATGCATACTGTTGATTAGCTCATGTGTGCACAACAACTCATATAAGCCATATGACTGGCATATATAAAAGTAATATATAACCACTTACAATCCGTTATATCAAAGTTGTTTAAAAAATTGTGACACAATCGTTCTGGTCTTAAAAGAACTCAGTTGATTAATACACATGTATTTCGGTAGTATTAATTAAAACAAATAATAATAATAATAATAATAATAATAATAATAATAATAATAATAAATAATAAATAAATAAATAAATAAATAAATAAAACCATGTGTATTCCTTTGTATATAAGGTTGATTTTCCTTCCACCAAAAGCAATAGGTTGCGTGCTAGAGTAAGAGAATTTAATTTTTTGAAAACAATTAGGGGTAAGGTTGTCTATTAATCACCTCTGTTATGCCCTTTTAAAGTTAATTTCAAATTATACCAAATGTAAATTTAAGAAATGTTACACTCGTCAATTTCTTTTTATTAAATGGGAATTTTGAAACACCCACCATTAGATTACATTTTCTTCTCATAATCCCCATGCTTACAAAATTTCAATATGATTAAAAATTAATAATTATGTCATCAATCAACTACACAAATTTCAAGTTACTATATATAACAAATGAGTTTATGGATTGGATAGTAAACAACATTCAATTAGTATAAATTGGATGTGTATTAAGAATATAGAGAATATATAATCAAAAATAGAAATTTTGAAACTGTTAATCCAATAAAAATTTATTAGGTAATGGATTCAAGTTATATTTGATGTAATTATTTGCAATGTTATACCACTAAATAAATTTTTATTAAATTAATATTTTACATTTTCTTCTTAATACACACACTAAACTTTGTGTTAATAAAATATTATTTACTATCCAATTTATAAATTCATATTTTATGTATAATTTTAAGGGTAAATTACAAATTACACCCCTAAAATTTGGAATTGACTGGATTTTACATCCAAAATTTTAAAAACTTAATTTTACACCCTAAAGTTTGGTTTCGTTAGCAATTCACCCCCCCATGGTTAATTTCTGCTGTTAAGTGACACATCATCATGCTAATGTGTTTTATTTTTGCCAAATCAGCCCAAAAACTATGTCATTTTAGTGATGACTAAGTGAAGAGCTGGCATGCAATAAAACTACATGGTTTTAGGCCTAAAATTAAAACAAAAACCTCTAGCCTAAACGACACAGTTTCAGGCCAAATCCTAAAATCTAAAAACAAATTAAGACCATAAAGAACTCTCCCTAACCCAAACCCTACGAACCCAAACTCCTTGGCTTAGACTGAACCCAGTTAGACCATTGGCTCACCTCGTGAACCTTGCCGGTAGTGTCGGTGGCCACAATGAGCTGCTCTTCTCTTTCTCTCTCTTTTTGAATTTGGCTTGTGTAGTCTTAATTCCTACATCCCAACATTAAATCATATCATCACACCATACAATAGTAAATTAAAACCATTGGAGGAATGAAATTGAAAAATATTTGCTTTATTTCGTGGTCAGCAGTGTCAATATCGTATTTTGTCCGGCCCTGATTCATGAGTCAAAACAAATGCCAAAATCCAAAAAAAAAAAAAAAAAAAAGGTGCAAATTGCAAATTTCAAAGCCAAAAAATGGTAACAAATAAATGCAACATGATCAAATAGTGGATCAAAGGGTCATAACATTCAAAACCCCTCTGATAGCAATTAAGACCAAAAACCCTAACTGGGTATGATAAAAAAATTGACTTTTTGATCTAATTGTCTGATCAAGTTGAATTTTGGACTATCTTATAGGTCATATTTTTCCTTTTGAAACGATAGTTCATAGGCTAAAATTGGAGTTAAAACAGATGAGATATTAACAAAATACCAAAACCCTAACTAAAAATTTCACTTTTTTTCAGGTTAAATAGGCTGTTTTCGAGCTAACTTTGTGCAAAAAATTGTACCGATTGGGCGAGAACTGGAGTGATCCAGTTAAACTAGCTTGAAGTATAAGGTCTCGAACATCTCTCACATAAAGGGCTTGATGATATCTGCCACAGATGGGAAGCAATAAATTTTTTAAGGAAAAACATTATAGAATTTCCTACATTGTGTCACTTCCCTTCCGAGTACGATATCTTGACGATTGTAGCTCCAAATCTTGTAAAGTCAAAACCTATGAAAACTAAACATCTAGAGATTTCCAGGGATATAAAGTTTAAAAGAAAATGGAGTTGAAAATGCCTCCAAACAATCGTATGAAGATCGGACTTGAAATTGGTGTTGAGCTCCAAAATATCACAATATTGTATCAAGGTCCAAAACAATACAAAATTGAAATTTTAGAACCATTTGGGCTTTCAAGGAAGGGGTAAGGCCCAAACTTGCCAATTAAGGACTACTTAAAATAAGTAGGAAAGGACCCAAGCCCATGAATGGGTAAGCTTTGGGCCTTATGAAACAAAGAAAAAAGGAAGCTCAACCCAACCCTTATAAGAGAAAATTACTGGGAAACTCAGAAATAAAGATGAACCAGGATACCTGGGGATTCCTAGAAACCTGGGATCCTCGGGATATGCAGCATGAGACCAGCTGGGATTGAGACAGCGCAAGGGAGCATGCCCATGAACGTAAAGAACGAGGGTGGATATGTCCCATCAACCGCCCCATTATGTAGAAAAAGGCAGATGGCTTAGGAATCAACACTTCATGAAAAGAAGTCTAGTACCTCGGGGAACATAGAGAGATGGACCATGAAGGAAGGGGGTTGGGGATCTTATAGCCAGACAGAAAGGAATCTGCCCATTTAGAGAAAATGACAAAAGGTAAAAGCAGCCAAAAGTGGGTTTGAAAAGTAGTATCTAGAAGCTTTGGAAAAAAAGAATTAAAAGTAAGCCCTTAGGACCTCCCAAAAAAGGATAGTCAGCTAGGAACTTTTTTTTTGGGGGGAGGGGGGAACCTCAAAAGGGGAAAATAATGAGAAAATAAGGAAGGGACCAACCACCAATATTGTCGACACAACATTGGTTTTGGTACCCAGGACAACAAATGGAGGAAAATAGTGGTACACCAAAAACCTTAGGAGAGCACTATAAAAGGAGAGGGAGTCAATAGTAAAAAACCATTCAGCAATAGTGAATCAAAGAGAAAAGATCCTTTGAAAAAACCCTTTAAAATTCAAAAGGGGAGAAAAGAGAGAAAACTCCATGAGGGATCCTGAGATAGACACTAGAGGATAAATTTGGATTTAAACCTCACAAGTCTTAGAAGACTAAAAGAGTTATTTAAGTCTGTGACTTTTGAACTTATTTGGACCTTGTAACATATCCCAGTGGAGAAAGGACCTAATGTACTAAAAAGAACAAGAAATAATGAAATATTATTCATCATTTTGAGGATCTCTAACGCTTTTTATTTGCTATTACTATCCCTTTGTTGTTCTTTACTATACAATACATATATATATATATATATATATTTATATATTTTGTATGTATGGATGTGTATGTGTTGTAGGGCCCATGTCTTTGTGCACATCTTGGTTCGTAATCAGCCTGACATAATTGCGGTGAACTAAGCCTAGTCCACCAAAAAAAAGTATAAGACCCATGATCCTTATTTTATTTGGGGCCTGGGTACTGTAAAAACAAAAAGGAACCCACAATTGGCAAAAAGATGAAATAGGCAGCTAAGGTGTAAAATCAGGAGAAAAAAGTAGAAAAATTAGGGAGAAAAATACTAGAAAAAAAAATCCCCAGAAAATTATGAAAAAATTTCTCTCTCCTCTCTTTAGGAAACCCTTCACAAAAATTCAGCCTCTCTCATCTTTATTGTAATCTTTATGGGTAAGATGTAGGGATGGGGTAGTTTCTTAATAACTACACCCATCCCACCCCTCTCTATTTTTTCCTATGAATAAATTATTCATATTATATATATATATATATATATATATATATGAAATTCCATTTATTTGCTTGTTGTCTCGTTACTTTATTGCTTTAAATTCCTAGCATTTTGTTGTTGTGATTTTGTATATCTATTTCTCTATCTATTTATGCTTATATAATGTGTTGTTGATTGTGATATTGTGCTAAGTTCCTACTTGGGTATTGAACATTTACCTAGACCTAATATGAGAAGTACCCTTTAGGGGAAGAAGTCTCATTTCTTCTAGGCATCTAGGAGCCATTTAGATTCTTGTTCATATATTCATCTTATTATTGTTCCCTTTTATTTAATGTTCTTCCCCTTCTCCTTTTATATATATATATATATATATATATATTAATATATTACTATCTCATCACCTAAGAAAAAGATTTTCTATCTATCCCTTTTGAATGAGCTTTAAACCTTAAGTAAAGCACAATATGGGAATGTTGTCTTAAGGAAGGTTGATGGCTTAGAGCTCCCATCTCTTTTTGACAAAGAACCCATAAGGCTTGAAATAGATTCAAACTTATTTAAGATGGATCTCTAAAAAAAACATTTTTAATGACCTTACTTTTATTGTCATTTAAATTCAAGCTCTTTACTTTTATTGTCATTTAAATTCAAGCTTTTTACTTTTATTGTCATTTAAATTCGAGTTCTTTACTTTTATTGTCATTTAAATTTGAGTTCTTTACATTCCCTTGTCATTTAATTTTCTAGAAATGTTATTTACTTTCCTTTATTTTCTTGCAAATTCGTAGCACTTATATACTATTGTTGCTCTTTACTTTTTCTCATTAATAAGGTTGCCATAGATTAATAGTTTTGGTAAAAAAATTCCTTTAGTATGCTTTTCTAAGGAAATGGTTTTTCAAAGAGAAAAGAATTTTATTCCCTTTTCAAAAGTGTTTTTCAAATTGAAACCCTTTCTTTTTTAAATCCTTCTTTAAACTTCCCCCTTTTTTTTTTTTTTTTTTTTTAATGTTCTCTTCAAAAAAATATCTTTTCTTTCCCTTTAAAAAGTTTCTTTCAAAAAATACATATATTTCTCTTATCTCTTTTATCCGAAAATAAGGTGTGTTATTCTTTTTTTAAAAAAATCTTTTCTTTCGTTAAAAAAAAATGTTTTCTTTTCAAAAATATGATAAAAGAAATCTTTTGAATAAGCAAAGTTTTAAAAGGAAGATTTATTTTTCTTTAAAGTTATGGGATTTTTGGAACCCAAACCTTTTTCTTTTAAAAGCCTTTGTGTTATACCCAGAAAAAAAAAAAAAAAAAAAAAAAGGTGGGGTATTTACATAAATCTCTTTGTGGGGTCAATTTTATAATTAATATTATTAAGAGAGCTTTTAGAAAATAAGGTCAAAACCCTAGCCATATATAAATTAATTAAGTCAGCGTATAATTATAGATATTTTGAGAGAGCAAATTACTCAAAATATTCAAATAGAGAAAGACTGACTACATAATTGAGGTAAGAGACTAAGAAGTCTCATCTTTCATCAAATCTAAGCTTTATATGAAATTAAAATATTTTTATGTGGGTTTTTTGGCCAGTAGTAAAAATATCTAAATATCCAATGAGCTTTATGATATAAATAAAGAAGGATTTAGATTTATATTTTTTGTAATTTGGATGCTAGGTACCTACAGATTTTTCTAGCTCAGAAATCTAATCTCTCTTTTTTTATTTTTTTTATGCCCTTTGTTGCGTTAAGTATAGATAGAATCTGCAGATTTTTATGCTTGATGGTTGTGTTTCTGCACAGATTTTCTTCAATAAATAGCATGGAAGTCAATACCGTACCGAAGGCTGTACCGAATTGGCCAACGGTACGATATATTTCGGGTATCGGTCAATACCGATGTACCGTTTTGAGTTTACCGCTATTTTTTACTATTTTATACATTATACAAAGTTATGATGATATTTTTTGATAAACATTTTGTTATAATAATAATTTTTTTGGTATGTTTAATGTTTTATATAAAACTTTAGAGTAAATAAAGAGAGTTTTTTTTTTTTTTTTTTTTTTTGAGAAAAAAAAAAGAGTAAATAAAGAATACTCTTCAAGAAATTATATAGAAAAGTATCTACTCTAAAATTTGAATCAACAAAAATAAAAATATAAAATTCTCAACTCATTAAAATTAAATGTCTACTCACTGTCACATCATCTAATTCAAGTCTCAGCATTGGCTTTTTTAAATTAAAGGTAATTTAAATAAATAATGAAATAATCTAACTTATTTCCCACTAAAATTCCAGTTTCCAAGCAATCTGATACAATTTTCCAATCAATCTAATAAACTCTTTTCCAGTCCTTTACTTTGTCTTCCCAACCCACTTCTCAATTTTCGTCTCTTCCTCTCCCCACCTATCTGTTTGTGTCTTCCCCAGTTCCTCAAAAAATCTATAACAACAAAGTCTCTCTTTTACAGGAATACAGGTTCAGTCTTTCATTCACTCTACCTCTTTCTCTCTCCCAAAAGTGGAATTTCCGGTTTTGTAAGTATAAAAAACTGGAGTGTTCACTAGTTACCTTTTGCATTTTTCTCCTTCTTTCTACTGGGTTTTCTTGGCTTACTCAAATTTGCATTTAGTGTTTTGTGTTTTGGCTTGATATCCATTTATCGGCTAAAACAGCCGGATTTCACCGGTATGGCCGATATGTGACCGGTATAGCCGGTATTTGTTTGGGTACAAAACAGGAGGTGTACCTGTGCCGATGTACTGGTTGGTGTAGTATATACCAGCCGTACCGGCCGGTACGGTAGTATCACCCACACTAATAAATAGTGCCCAAAGTATTGGATTTGATGAAAACAAAAAGTCTAGTAGTCTAGGCTTTGACTTCTGACAAGCTATCACAAAAGAAAATAAAATAAAATAAAAGCAAACAAAGAAAGGTGAATTCGTATACATGAAGATGAGTCCAGGTGGTGCTCTTCTTTTACAAGGTGACTTTTGATCTTATGTGTAACCTATTGGTCTTATCCCTACGCAGAAAGTAAAGGAAATATATGTTATGAATAAGTAAGTTTTTTTTTGGCGTGAGATAATATTGGAAAATTACTGGTTATTTTTAGTAGTTTTTTCTTTTTATCGTATACCGTTATAAGTTTTTCTTAATTTATTATTATTATTGTTGAGTTACGTTCCTTGAAAAATTGTTTTAGGTTATATCTAAGGATTTTTCGAGAAAGTGTTAGGGAGAAGTTCCTTTGTAGTGTGCTAATGGAGGTAAGTAACCTTATCCTAATTGGTTTTATTTTTCTTATACTACTGTATTTTAACTATTGAATATTGTTTATAATTGTTACATTTTTATTTCAATTGTACAACTGATTTAAGTAAAGAATAAAGAATTATCACAAATATATTTGATTATTGAATATATGATTATATATATATATATATATATATGTATGTATGTATTTGAATGAGATTTATTTTTGTTTGAACTCTAATTTGATATATATGATTTTGGACTATATGACTATGTTTTGAGTCTAATACCCAGCCGATGGGGATTATTCATTGGTACTGAAACTAGTTCTATCTGGAGAATCATGAGCCTATCGTGTTTCTAGACACAGCTAATGGGGGGTATACATTAGCATAGAACTAGTTTCTTCTGAATTTGATTCCTAGTCACGGGGATATAGCATGACCATATATATATATATATATATATATATATATAAGATTGTTGAGAATGTGAATATGTTTGAATTTATGAATTATTTTAAGACTATGAAACTTCTTTAGTTTATTTTTGAAAACCCATAGTATATTATAACTTTTGACATATGTGAAAAATTTTGATTTCATAAATCTATATACTTGTTTCAACTAGTTTGCTATTTGGTTACTTTTTTGAGTTGTCAACTCAACCCCCCCCGCCCCCCCCCCCCCCCCCCCCCCCTCTTCCTCTCAAATTTCAAATTATGAAAAATAGCAAGTTTTGGGTTTTGGGTTTTTTTTTTGTTTTGTTTTTTCTTTCCTCTGAGTATGTATGCATGAAAGGAGATTAGGAATTTTTGAAATAAGATGATCTTGTAATAGTTAGTATATCTTTTGTTTAACAGTCATCAGGTTTGGATTGTTGTTTTTATTGGTACTTTGGAGTTCTTTTGACAATTGCATTATTGAGGAAATTTTTGGATTTATTGATGAAATTTTCTTTGAGGATAAATTTTAGTTGCTAAGAAGACTTTGCACACTTTAGGGTGTAAACTTTATAAACGTGCAGCCATTGTCACGTGCCTAGCTTATGGTTAGGTTTGGGGCGTGACAATTTTATTGTATTAGAGCTTAAGTTATGATATTGCAGACTCTATATTAGGTTTTGATTTGGAATAAAGTTTGTGCACAAGGGATTACAGTTCTAGTTATTGTTTATTGGAATATAGTGTTCTTTTGGTGACTTGATGAGAAGTGTAGGTGAGGTTCCATCATATGATGATTTGTTAGGTCAAATTTGTTGGGATTTGATATTTATGCCCTTGTAACTATGTATGCATAACTTATTAAAAAAAAAAACAAAAAACAAAAAACAAAAAGGGGATGTTAATTGATATACTTTTATGTTCTTATATACTAGTATTAAGTCGGTGTGCTTTACTCTTGAAATTTTGTATTGGATTAGATTGGCTATTCAAAAACTTCTTAAAATAAAAGAGAGAAAAGAACAAGCAAAAGAATCTTACTATTATTTAGTGACTAATCTTTTGTAAACTCATTTGAAAATTTGCCCAATTTAGTCGACCTCCCTAAGGTTAGTTTGGTCCGGTTTAGTCGAACCTAGCTAACCATGAGTGGTTGAGTGAATCGTTGACCATCTAAATTTAGTATGGTTCAATGGATATTTATTGATTAACATAGCTGGTAAGTGGATTTATTTGACTTTGTTGAGCTCACATGTGGTCCAATAAACCATTGACCATCTGATTTTAATGCATGCATCGCATTAGTCTATATGTATATATATTTTTTCAATCTCGCCCCAAAAAAAAAAAAAAAAAGAAAACTATGAAGAATTTTGTGAGAGGTCATTTTTATTTTATTGAAGAGTTTTAACTCTATTACATATATTATGTATATTTAATTGTGATCAGGGTAAGGAACTAATTTTGATTAACAAATGAAATTCTCTTTTGCCACCTATTTGTGATGGAGAGTTGTATTTGGATCTACTCGGTTGAATTTTTGAGATTCCACTACATTTTTGAAATGCACCTTCTATTCTTATGTGTTTAAAAATAAAGTATCAGTAAAATTTTAGAAGCACATGACAGAACCATGGATTAATATAGAATTTGCATAGAGTTATACCACGGAAAGTTGTACGACATAATGTGTGTCTACATTCTATGAATGAAATGGGGTACCATATGAAGGATAGAATTCAGAACATAACAACTGGTTTTAGTGTTGTGTTTTACCTATCCATTCCAAATAGCATTTGACTGATGTTAGGCTTGTAGAGTCAACACCGAATTATCAATGGGTCCAGGCCGTGTAGCCCCAATCTCGTTAGTATTCGTAGCAGCCATACTGCACAAGAATAATAAGCAGTTTGATAAATGAGTGACTTGCAAGGTATTAGTTGTTTACAGCTTTGACAATGCTTGTACAGATTCTACAAATATTCAACATTTGAATCATGGGGACTTTTGAAAAAATAGACACTACATGATTTCAACCTCCCATATCATATTCCAACAGCATCCTTCTCTTAAAGAGTAAGGTGGAGGATAGGGATGAGGTAGTGACTTGTGGGTTCAAGACACATTAGATGAGTGATTAACTTATTAATATAAAAAGGGTCCAAACATTCATGTCCATAGTGGTTTTAAACATATAAAATAAAATTCAAAATTCAAAATTTCCAAATTCCTATGCATGAAAAAGAATATCATAAAATCTCATCCAATTTCCATTCCTTAACCACTTCAATTGTTTTTTCAAGAAACACTCATCTCAAATGTTTGCCGAACACTACAATGGTGAGAAGAGGAAGGCTAAAGTAACTTGAGTCCCGTCTATTAAAATTTTCACAATACTTACCTAAGAGATCAATATTTATATTCGATGTTGGCCTGGTCTTAAAGGACCCATTAAGTCCTATGGAAATGTTATCTCACTTTACCAATTCTTCAACTCTTTCCCTTCCCCTTCCCAGTTCAGACTACATCTCTTATAATGTCTTGATAGTGTGGCAACCACCAAAGTTAACCAATCCCTAGCACACTTCCCTAGGACACCTTCCAAAAAGGTTCATGTGTTTACTTAATGGTTAAATTCTGCAAAGAATTGAGCTTAAATTGAGACCCCAAAAGAAGCCTTATATAAATAGGAGAGCCCCTACTCAACAATACTTATAAAAGCATTGTAGTCTAGCTAGATTAACATGCAACCCTAAAACCTCTTTAAGAAAAGTCATAATAGAAGCCTGGAAAGTGAGGCACTCAAGGCAGATAGAATGCAGCCAATAATGTATAGCATAAAAGAGAGCAAATATTTATGTTTTGTAATTGGGTGACTAGAAGAACCCTGGGCAATATAATAAGTCCCTCCGTTGATGCTCTTAGCCTACTCTAGACAATCGTCCAAGCAAACTCTTAGCCTACACTAAAGTATTCGCAGTTGCAGAGAGCACAATCAAATAAGAAAAAGGATATCACTAGCAAATTGTACGAGTGTTTAGGGTCATCATGAAAATTTTATCAAGATCTTCTAGTGGTCCTCCTTCCCTACTCCTAGAAACCACTCAAAACACTTTTTCACTACAGTCTATAGATACGAAAAGGGTCACCATGCTAATCCCTAAGGAGCTCTAAACAGAACCCCAAAATGTCATTGATACAAAAATAGCTGCAACAACACAGAAAATATAAAATGTCCCCCAGTTTTTCATTTTTTCTTTTTGAAAAGACTTTAATCAATATTATCTTAATTTCTATGAGTATGATTTTGGATATGATAGAATGGAATAGAAGAATACATGTGGTCTACTTCAATTAGTCTTTTGAGGATCCATGGCTAACCCCAAAAGTTTTAAGACTAAGACATTGTTGTTGTTGTTGTATCTTACTCTCTATGAGATTAATTTCTTTGAGTTCCTTCAACTATCACCCCACCTTGATGCCTAATTTTATAGAGGAATACATCCAACTCTAGATGCATTATTGTTTGAGAAAATTCAAATTAGAAGGGAATGTGATAATATCAAAAAAATATTTGATATTATATGTTGCCTCATTTTGGTTATATTAATTGTTCTGTCTTACTTGAAAAAACTACATGATTAACATGCATAAATTACTCAATGTAGTTTAACAAACACACAAGTTAGATGTAATAATATAGAGCTAGGCATATATTAACTTTAGCAATGAAATCATTTTAGCCCTTTCGTTCATTACTGATGAAACGATATCATTTCAAAATTAAACAATAAATCAAATGGAACACTACATACCAAATCAAATTTAACTCTTACAAGCTATTAATGAAATGAAATGCATATCACAGAACAATGCATAGAAATTTGATAGAAGATCCATCCAACTCACATACTCCTATTCCCTTTTTTTGACAAAATACAAGATAGAAATTTGATTTGCCTGATTCTTTTTTTTTTAATAGTGAATTTTAGGAAAGCGAGGATCCGTATATCAATTTATACATGATTCAATATATGCATGATTCAGTGATTTAAGCACATATCAACAGTTCAACCCACGAACACAAAAAAGTGTAAAAATAATAAATCAAACCCACCCAAAAAAAAAAAAAAAAAAAAGCATTTAACAAAGAAATGGATTACCTAGTGTTTCACGAGCTTCTATAGAATGTGGGTTTCAGTGATACAGAAGCTAGGACTTATGGGTAGCGGGTTTCAGTGAGGCAGGGTGGCCAGAGTGTTTGGATGAGTATGTGGATTTAGGGTTTGATTTAGGGGGAAGAATTGAGGGAGAAGAATCCTTGTTTGGACGAGGAATTTGGTGGAGGACGAGGAATTAAGAGTGTAGAGGAAGAATCAGAGTGAGGAATTGAAAGTGTCTTTGTGGTGAGTGTGAACGACTGAGAGTGGAGAGTGGTGAGAGTGTGAGTGAATGACAGCGTGAAGGGAATTTTGCTTTTATGAAATTAAGCCTCTAAGGGTCAAGTTCTAGGTGGATAAAAAAACCATGTCATCTACATCAGAACATGGAAATTGAGTCTTTAAGGGTCGATATGGAAATTGAGGCTTTAAGAGTCGATATGGAAATTGAGCCTCTAAGGGTCGAGTTCTAGGTGGATTCTGCGTGGAAAAAAACTACGTCATCTACATCAAAACACGAAAATCGAGCCTTTGAGGCTCGAGTTCTTAGGGGTAAATCGAGTCTCTTAAACTCAAGATGCTAGTTTAATATATAGTTTAGAATCATTGCTAACTAACTATATTGTCTGGGGATTGGTGTTATTTGCCAATTTTTGCCACATCTCTCTATCACTAGCTCTCTGTATAAGAATATATTTTTTCTTTGTAAATTACCTGGAAATACTTGCTGACTTGCTGGTGAGCAGAGTCTCTGTATAGCTCTTCTCTAGGAATAGCTTCTTTCTGTCTTGTCTCTCTTCTTCTTCTTCTTCTTTTTTATTTTTTTTTTCTTTTCTTCTCTCTCTCACTCTCTCTCTCTTAAAAACGATGAGTTTTGATGTCAAAAAAAAAAATTGCTATTAAACTATGCATATTGCCTCAACATTTACTAAACCAAAATAATATTCCTAAGACCATTCATGCTTTTTATATAGTTAGGGTTTGTTTGGAATCTATTGATTTTGTTGAAACGGAAAACTTTTTGCTGAAAGTATTGTAGATAAATGTAAAAGTTTGTAGAAATAGTATAGTGAGACCTATGAATAGTACCAAAAAGTGCAGTGAGACCCATAAATGGTAGAAAAAATAAGCTAAATAGTAAAATAAGCTGGCTTTTTAATTTGGAGCCAAACGCACACTTAGTAGATATAATATTATTCATTTGCTATGTTAACTTTGTTAGAAACATAGCATGGAGTGAATAAGAAATTGACTTCTAATATGTCTACTTAAATATTATATTGTGTGATGGACGAATTTTGCTTTAAGGAGATTGTGTTAAACACAAGACTTGATCTATATCATTCATGCTTAATGCATTTAGTCTATGAGTTTTTAATTATTTTGCAAATTTCTTCTTATAAATATGGTATCTATTTATTATTTTTGCCTATCACATCTTTTTGTATTATTGCTTATAATTAGATCTGTGTGTTGTTACTATTTTCTTAATCACAAAAGTAAATTGTTGAAATATATCTGTTAAGTTATGGCTTTCACATAACATTTATGTTGGCTTTATTCCATGACAAAAAGTGTTGTTATTTCATTAATTTATTTCCTTGTATTTTGTGGAATTTAATTGTAATGGATTTAATATTAAGTTGGTGAAGATTGCTCAAGACAGTGAAGTTCGCAACTTACTCACAATTGACTCGCGAGTGGACAACTAGTGAAAGGTCACATGAGAAGCACACGCTGGAAGCTGAAGAGTCAAGTGTTAGGCTGTATTTTGCGAGTCACTTTGCGACTTGGCTAACTTGCGAGTGACTTGTGAAACTCTTTGCCTGGATGATTTTAAATGTGACTCTTATATCCTTCACCCATACTATATATATCCTCATTACCCATAAAATTGTAAAGAGACTATTCAAAAGAAAACCTTAGAGAGGTTTCTACAAAACCCTCTTTTTTAGAGAGAGCTACACATCCTTAAGTGAGAATTCCTTTGTATTCTCTTCTCCTTCCCCTCTCTCATTGTTATACCTTGAGAGGAGATATGTACCCAAACACAACCCACACCTATTCAGAGTGTAGAGAGTGTTTTGGAGCTTGGGAAGCATTGGGTATTTGCCAAAAGAAGTTGGTGAGGCTTGGTGGTGCAATCGAGTGGAATTGCGAGATCTGGATAACTAGTGAAAATAAGACTCCGAGAAGTTGGTTGGTAGCTGGAGCTTGGAGGGCTTAAGTACTCTGGGTAGATTAGGTTTGGAGGATCTTTTGGTATCCTTGCACTCTAACTTATTCACTGGTGGATCATTTTGACTTGAAGGATCGCGGAGAGGTTTTTTGTCGAGGTCTTCAATTTTCTCTTTGATAACACATTGCCATGTTATCTTGGGTTTGCTATTCTTTTACCCACTGCCCTTTCCATTTTAGCATTGCACTTATTTGTTCATACATGCGAATGTTAAGTGTTTTGATTAATTATAATTTGCTAATCACGTATATTCTGCATCAAGTGTGTTTAGATTAAGATTTATCAAGGCGTAATTAAGAATTGGGGATCTAAATAAGCAATAGTGTTTTCACACTAGTTGAGCTTTCAATATCCAACAAACTTCAATTAATTAATTCGTTTCGATTTTGATGTATGTTATTGTGTTTTATGATTAAATGAAGTGCTATAGTCCATACATATATCTTCATACATATATACACTTGATGACATATGGGATAGTGTGATAGACATACATTATTACACGCAGGTGCACGCACACACATTCACATATATACAGTTATGACAAATCTAGGTAGTAAAATGCTACTCATATAAGAATAATCAAGTAATTGAATCAGGGACTCAAGGATTTAAGATTTATTTTTGAACAAGGTACATACTAGTGTCAAAGAGCAACAATTATATAGGTGTTGCACCACTGGCAGCTCTACATAGAGTCCAGGGTGGTCACAAGACCACTTTGGCCTGGAAAAAAAAAAAAATTATGTATAAATTTTAAAAATTTATGATTTTTTTTTATCCTTAAAAAAACTTTGTGAAAATCCTAAATTTTTTTTTTTTTTAAGCCCAACATAATTAAATTTTGGACAAAATTTGACAACAAACTTGGCTGTAAGTTAAGGCTACAACTCTATTTAATTTTTTTTATTGGATATGAATTTTGACAAATCCACCATTTAATTACATTTTCTTTTTATATCCTCTATATTTGCAAAATTTTAAGAAAATCAAAGATCAATAGCTATGTTATTAATCAAATGTTTAAATTTCGAGTTTTTGTAGTTTAAAATTATACATAAAAAATAAGTTTATGAATTGAATAGTAAATAACATCTAATTGACATGAAATTTGACATGTGCTTTAAGATATAGAGAACATGCAATTCAACGATAGATTTTCAAAATATGTAGCAATGTTAATTTGTTTAGTAAGATTTGTAGCTTTGCGTTACAACTTAGTCAAAGGTCCTATACGCGTGATGCATGAGATACCTTCTCATTTTATACTCTTTCTCCTTAGTCTCCAAAGCTAGGTAGGAAGTTAACTCTGAAACTTGAAAGGAGTGCATGCTCTATATGCTAGGCTTGCCCAAGGGAGCTCATGAGTTATAATTTTGTAATCTCATTCCCTTTAATAATTCAAGCCTTAGCAGGGACGAACGCAGGATTTTAAGCCGGGGGGGGGGGGGGGGGGGCTAGAGATAAGCAAAATTTTTTTTTTTCAAATACGCATCCATATAGTATTAATAAATTATCAACCAAGACAAATACCCAAAAATCATTGTTTCTTAATATATTAAGATACAATCTACTAACAAAAACAAAAGATGCGAAACACTATTGTTTCTTTATACAATCATCTATGAAAAGGGAACTCGACGCTCTTTCAAATCTTCAAAATCATCTACTACTGAATCCAAACTAAATGTCGAAGCTATATCATTTTCAATGTATAACATCAAAGAGTCATTCAAAAAGTCATCTTCCATTTTGTTTCGAAGTTCAGTTTTGACAAGTTTCATAGCTGAAAATGCTCGCTCTGTAGTAGCAGTAGAAACTGGAAGAGTAAGCACAAGTATCACCATTCTATAAACAAGTTTGTAGTGTTCTGAATTTCCAGTTCTCACTAACCATTGAGACAACTCAGATAAACTTTTCAATTTTTTGAACTCTGGGTTTTGGACTACATTATGCTCAAAATGATAAAGCTCCTTCTCCAACACTTGTTTGTCATAATCTGTGAAATCTTGTGGATAGAAATTCTTTACCAACAAACAAAGATCACTAATTCTGAAAGATTTTAATGCCTCTCGAGGTTCTAAAGCTGAGCTAAGCCTAAGCAACTCCATTGCATCTTCATTAAACCGATAATTTAGTTCCTGTAGTTGAGAATCTATTGTAGCATAAAAAATATTTACTCGATAATGATGCTCATTTGTAACGTTATCTGGTTGATTATGAGCTCGACCTCGCCTTGCAACATAACGAGCATTTATATCCAGGACATCAATGCGATGCTTCTCACAAAATGATATCACAGTGGTGAGTAAGCCATCCCAACCATCATCTCTAAATTTTTGGATAAGTGCTTTAGTAGATGAAACTAAATGCATGGCATTTAAAATGTCTTGAGATTGGCTTTGCAAAGCTTGACAAAGTTTATCAGTGATCTCCATAGTTTCCTTCTCAAGATGCAAGATGAAAACAAATTCAAATGAAGTTAAACCTTCATAAGTTGACTCTCCTTCTGCCCGATTTTCTCCATCAATTGCACCATCAATTATATTTTGTAAAACTTTAACAGTTGAACTAAACATCCTTAATAAGCTAGAAACTGATCTAAAATGTGAACTCCAATGTGTTTCTCCAGGTCGTTGTAAAGTGCCAATTTGATTAAGTCCACTTCCAGTCTCAAGCTCTTCAAGATCAATCAAACGTGCTATTTCATTAGCATTGGCAACTTTCAATTGCTCATTGCGCTTGCATGAAGCACTAACAATTTTGATCAGAAAAAGCAATGTAAGAAAAAAATGACTAATGGGAACAACTTGTTTTGATGCTTTTACTAATGCCAATTGTAAGCGATGTGCAAAACAATGGATATAGTAAGCATATGGGCAATCATTCAAAATCAAAGCTTGTAATCCATTCCACAGACCTCGCATGTTGCTTGCTCCATCATATCCTTGCCCTCGAATATTTTGTATATCTAAGCAATATTGAGATAACAAAGAATATATCCCCTTCTTTAGAGTCAAAGTTGCAGTGTCAACAACATGAATAAGCCCAAAAAAGCGTTCTTTCACAAAGCCTTCTGCATCAACATATCTAAACACCACAGCCATTTGCTCTTTCATGGACTCATCACTAGCTTCATCAACCATTATGCAAAACTTTGCATCACCAATTTCTTCCCGAATGGCCTTCTTCACTTTGGCTGAGAAAACATGTAAAATTTCCTTTTGAATCCTAGGTGATGTGTAGGTTGCATTTTTTGGAGCTTTTTCTATTATTTCAGCAACCTTCTCATTCCAAAAAGTCACAATACCCAATGATTCATGAAAGTTCCCACGATTTAATGAACTAAAACTTTTATCTCGACCTCTAAAAGCTATAGCTTGAAAGGCAAGATTTCGCACAATAAAAATTGTGGCCTTCAATTGCAACCGATTATTTGCAATTTGTTCAGTAGTGAAATGATCAACTACCCTTTGCAAATGCTACGATTGGTTCATCAAATCCTTACACATTTGCTCAGCAACTCTATGAGCTGAGTTAGGATCTTTTCCTATATGAACTTGAAAAGAACAATCTTTGCCCCCAACCTTTTTCCAATTTCTAAATCCACCAACAATAAATGTATTTTGTCCCACAACCACATTTGGATTATGAAAGACAAAGCAGGGTAGACAATAAGCTGCATCTGTTGTAGGAGAATATTCAAGCCATTTTGAATTATTTCTATACCAAGAAGCTTGAAAACTACGATTATGCTTTCCACTTTTTAATGTAAACCCGTCGAATTTCATCACGTTGATTAACATGATATTCCCATATTTGTTTGCGTGTTCCGGGATCATAATCCAAAGAATCAAGGTCAATTCTTTGAAATTGTGTTTGAGAGATTGGAACATCCGCATTTTCCAGAATTGGAACATCCACATTTTCCGGAATTGGAATAGCAACATTAGTTGTTGGCAATTCCACGTTGACTTCAGAAGAATTTGAAGTTGAACATTTTCTTTTGAAAAAATCAAGCATTGTAGTTGATTTTTTCATGATCTACAAATAAAATAAAAATTATATAAGAATTACCGTTATTTTTTTAAATTTGTGTGATAATTTCTTATATTATATGATTTATTTTTTTTTCTTTTTGTCTTTTGTCTGCCTTTAATATCTTTGTGTTTAAACTACCTTTATTTATGACTCTGTGTTGTCTCTTCCTTTATTTATATCTTTTATGTTTTTTGTATCTTTGTATTGTCTCTTGTCTTCATCTTCCTAATTCTGACCCACTAACCCAAATATCCAATGAATCCCACTACAGACAGTCAAGCACTACTAACAAAAACTTTTCTTTAACTTTACCTTTTTTTTTGTTTTTTTGTTTTCTCCCCTGTCACTTGTCTTTGCCCAACAGCAACTCCACACCACTTTTCCCTATTCCCTATTATTATGTCCAACTAATGTCCAACTACCGGTTAACAAAGCATCTGACTGTCACTACAATCTCTACTCTCTCTATCTATCTCTTTTATCTATATAATGCAAGGCAGCAAGAGCCACAAACACAGTCACAAAGCCAAAAACCCAAAAAAAAAAAACACAAACAGTTCAGTTCAGCCACAGCACAAGCACCAAATCACCAAATCAGTTCAGTAACTTCAGTTCATCAGTAAAAACACAAACAAGAAACACTTAAACACCACAAGCACAGTTTCTTTGATTCTCAGAATCTCAGATCATAGATTCACAAGGTTTTGAAATTTGAAGGAAAAGATAAGAGTTAAAGAGTAAATACCTGTGATTCTGTGAAGGCTCGAAGTTGGGCTGGGCAGATCGGGAAACGGCAACCGACGGCAGCAACGGCAAGTGGATCTCGTCTCGCATGGCGGCGTGGGTCTCGCTCGAAGCTGGGTTCGCACTTCGCACTCTCTCGCTCTCGTCTCGCTCTCTGTCTCTCTCCGTCACGGTGTCACGGCGACACCGCTGCCTCTCTGTCTCTCTCCGTCTCGCTCGTAGCTCTCGCCTCTCGGTCTCTCACTTTCCTTTCTTTTTTTTTTTTTTTTTTTTTTTTTTTTTGTGGATTGACATGGGTTATGGCCTTATGGGCTTTGCTCTGAACTGGCCGGATGATGGGCTAGGGGAAGGGGGGCCGGAGTAAAAATTTCAAGGGGGCCCAAGCCCCTATTTTTTTTTTTTGGAAAAATTTTACTTGCTAAAAAATTTTTTTTTTGGGCCTAGGGGGGGCCCGGGCCCCCTTAGCCTTGTACCTGGGTCCGTCTCTGCCTTAGTCATAGCCTTGTTCAAACCAAACGTAACATTACTTATGGTGATTTATGCCAAGTAATGGCCTAGGCAATTTGAGAGTGAGGACTAAAATATGCTTACCCAACTCCAACTCTTCGGCCTAAATGGGCAATCAGATTCAGAATCAATCCCACCATTAGATTTGGAGCTCACAAATCAGTATGGACTATGGATCCCTCTTTTAATTTACTAAAGCTAAATTGAAAATCTTATGGAAAAAAATAAAATAAAAATGAATGAAAAAATTCAAATGCATTATGTGAGTAATTAATCAATGTGGTGGATCCTTTCTATGAAAGAGACTGTCACAAATTACCATTCTTTTTTTCTCAAATCTTATTATGATAATATATATATATATATATAAAATAGCATGAGATGAGATAGATAGTGAGATCCTTTACAAGAACTTAGAAATTTGTTTATTGAGAGTAAACCATATTATGCTGCTATTCTTATGGATATCAAATCAAAGGACTGATCAAGAGAGACATTGTACCCCAAGTTATGAGACACCCTTTGTCTCCTTCAACTTACAAGTCTTATTTTTGCTACGCTGTTATATGCTTAAGATTACTACTCGGAGGTAAGTTAACTACATTGTCAACAAAATCAAAATTTAACTTGGTATACCATGCCAATTTGTGTACTATCTTCTTTAAAATCTTGTTTTTTGGTGAATTGTTTAGTTCATTTTTACTAATTCAAGATTATTTTGTTATCAAATGGCATTTAAGCAATAGTTATTTAGGTCCATATGGTTTGTACTTTGTCCTACTGGTGAAACTATTTGTAAAAGTGGAGGGTGTCAAAATTAATATACTCTAAACTGGCACCAAGGCATGGGCTAGCTAAGAGCTGAGATTACTCTCCTTAGACATTATATGCCTCTTTTAGCATAAAAAATAATTAGAGCTAGATCAAGTTGGGTTTTGTTAGATTTGGTTCAGGTATAACTCAGATAGTTTGGAATCATTAGATAAAATTTAAGGATAATTTTGTACTCATTTTAATTTAAAAGAATATTGATTCTAATAAAAAAAATTTAAAGAATATTGATAAACTTGTATATACATTAGAAATATAGAAAATATTGCTAGATTTTTGAAAAATTATTACTGTAATGCAAATCAATGAGATAGAGGAGCTGAATTTTAAACACATTGTGGGAGCGAATTATTTGAACTCTAGATAATTCGCGTGCATTACCATCATTAGAAAAATTTTGGTTACCGACATAAATTTATATTTTTTAACCTATCCAAACCAATGTGGTAACACTTTATGTTTTTTTGTTAATGACTAAACACTCTCGCAATCATAATCATTATTTTTATGGTTATATGGTTTTATTTTTTTAGCAGTTTTGACTTGATAGGTACTTTAATTATTCAAGTAAAACGACATTTACTAATTGAGTTAATTGGAATCTATGCAACAATCCAGATTTAAGATATATAAATAGATTATAATGTTTTTTTTTCTCTCCTTTGGTCCACTAAAGGTCAATTTTTTTTTTTTAATTTTTATAATTTAATAGTTGGAGCGTGGTAGGGAGGATCTAAACCTTGAATGTCTCGGTTGGAAATACTAAGAAGTATCAACTAGTTAAATCATCAATTTATTGACATGCTTCACAACGTCTTAAAAAAATATATATTTTGAGCTTGTATCATTAATTCAAGCTAAGAGAGAATAAACACTGAAAATTAAACCAAATATATCTCAAGTTATTGAGGAAGAATCTATAAAAACTTGTTAATTTTTTTATGGATATTGCATGATGATCTACACCTTAGACATAGAGTGAAAAATGCCATGACTAATATTGAACTCAACTAAAAATCCAATACTAGCTAGTATTGGATAACATTATTTTCTACTATTATGTAATCTAAATATAGGACATACTAAGTAATGGAGCAAGAACCATGATGAGCATGACGCAAAAACATTGATCACATTATCACACGCCGTGCCTCATAATATAGTATTGTGACAAAAGGTTTGCATATTGGTCAAATATGGTCGTTTCAGCCCTTAAATATGTCTTCTTCAAGTCGTATGCCTTCTGATTTTCAATAATCACAGCACACCGTTCATGAATTATCATGATATCTTTCTCCAAAAAAGATTTTTTATTCAACAAGTCTTTCATATGCTGATCTTTTTTATTTTCAGCTTTTTTTACAGCTTCTCGATTCCTCCTTTTTCTCTCTTCAATTTTCGCAGATGTTGCTGTCACGCTCTCCATAACAATGGTAATTGAAATTTCAACATAAATCATATATTAGCAAACATACAATAACAACAGTGAACCATATAGAAAGAAAAGTAACAATCAATTACACATAAATACAATAAAACTAATAACTCAAGTTAATAAAAACCATAAAGTAAATAGAACAAACAAATTAGAGCTATAACTTACCTTGAAAGTCCGTAGTGAAAAACTTGACAATGATAATAGGTTTAGTAGTGAAAAACTTGTGAAAGTTGAGAATAAGCTTACAATTGTACTAGTATTTATAGAGGACCCATTAGGTTTGTGTGTGTGTGTGTGCAGTGCTGTTTTCCGAATCCACTTATGTAACGGAAAGCTTCACCCTTTGATGCTGCGATTGACAGTGTTTTGCTGTGTCGGTGTCTTAACTCTCACGTCATTAGGATAAAAATTATGCATCTGTCCTAAAAATAAAATAAAAAAAATTTATTAGATTTTGGGTTAGGGAGTTGCACACGGTTTAGTAGTAAAAATTATCTTCTTGAAATTTAAGAGCATAGGCGGTAGTTTTTCTATATATATATATATAACCGAAACCTCTGAAACTCTCACAATTTTTCACATCATCATTTTAATTTATAATTTTATAAAAAAAAAAATTAATTTTTTAAACTAAATAGTAAATACTACATGAAACCTTTGACAAACCCGACTATAGCCTATAAGTTTTTTGTCAAACACGAAAACAGACCTCTTCCGGAAAAATATTGAAAACCCCAAACACCCTCCCCAATTTTTTCTTTTTTTCCCACCCATGACATAGCCACCGTTGTCCGTTGTCATCACTGTCAGCCACCATAGCCATCAAGTTTGTATCTTTTCCACTCTTTTTGTTTAACTTCAACTCGATAGTTTTAGAAAAACCTCATTATATTTGGTAAATCCTTCAATCCATGGCCCTCTAAATACTAACACACAAAAAACCCCAGATAATACATTCTAAATCATCTAGATCATTATTTAAAAAAAAAAAAAATTAAACTACATTACTATGTCTATGCTGTGCACTCGCATTGCCAGTTGCTCACTGCATGTCTATCGTCGTCCTCTCAACTCCAACTCCAGTCCAAGCCAACACCATTGGTATATATCTCTCTCGCGCTTTGTTTAGTTACTGTTAAGTGGTTTATTGCTTTTGTTGTCTTTCTTTTGACTTTTGAGAAACCGTATGCTGTATAAACTTACTACTCTGCTTCATACTTCAACAATTTAAGTTCCTTGACTTCTAAACATGTGGCTGTCTATTGATTTCATTAAAAAAAATGAAAATAAAACTTGTGGCTGTCAAGTTTAAAGTTTTACTGTGTTTTTTTTTGGAAAAGTTTTACC
Source organism: Quercus robur (assembly GCF_932294415.1). Taxonomy (NCBI): domain Eukaryota; kingdom Viridiplantae; phylum Streptophyta; class Magnoliopsida; order Fagales; family Fagaceae; genus Quercus; species Quercus robur. The sequence goes on along the minus strand of NC_065536.1, from coordinate 29,213,583 downwards.
GTGTTGTTGAGAGAAAGAATGTTATATATAATCTAATATAGTATATAATAGGCTATAATATATATGTATATATAAAATAGTTAATGTATTTATACAAGGGTATGACTTTTGAGATAAATACAAACAATTACTTAATAATAATTTGATTGTTCACACATTTTTTTCTTTCTTTTTAAATTAACTGTATACATGAAAACCATTCACAATTTGTGCATATTCTTTATAAAAAAAAAAAAAAAATGTTCAAGTTTCAAAAGCTATTGCTCAATCATCTTTTCAAAATGCTAAAAATGTATATGTTAAACCCCTAGAAAGCCTAATGTCTAGCTTTACATCAAGTTTGTTTCCATAAACAGCAGATTTAGCAATAATGTTTATTGAAATTATTGAGAGTGTATGATTTGCAAAATAAATTAGAGCAAAAAGTGGCTTTGTGTAGTGAGGCTGTTGTATGTTTTTTTTTTTTGGTTGCAAAATTGAATTTGAGTTTTGGCCTTGAGCCAAGTAAACATACAAAGGTTGTAATTCTCTTTGCAAATAGTTTCTTCATTGTTTTTAATGTTGCTTTAGTTTCCAACATTACACTTTTAATGTAACATTACACTTTCTTTTTCTTTCTCAATCTTTTTTTCTTTTAAATTCTTGGTGGGCAAATCAGTCTCTCACTAATTCTTTTACCTTTCTTTTTAATGTGATGTTGGTTAATTATCCTTTTATTTAACTATCCCGTGCATCACACGGGTTAACGACTACTATAATATTATATAGAAAACACAAATAAGTTGGCATTGGTGAACTCTGTCTACACTTGTTCCATAACACTTTAATTATGTGCCGCTGTAGATGCAAACTAGTGGGATATTCTTTCTGTTTGAATCATTCCTACTTGTTCCTTCCCTGCTCATCGTTTAGGTGTTATTGCAATTATAAAATGGATCCCCATAACATGATTGGTGTGTCCTCTTATTCCTAATGGAATGAAGCTATGCTTCACTGTCCACAAAGAAGAATAATTTATTTTAGCTACTACATTCAGGTGCACCCTTAGATTATGGTTGAGCTTTATTAATTTATAGAGTTGAAGTTATTACGGGGATATACCACTAATGTTTTTGTTGGAGCAAGACAAATCTTGTGCTATTTAAAATTTAAAATTCATATTATCCAATGAGATAATTTAATGAACATTCTAAAAAGTTGAGTTTAAAGAAAACACCAAGCTTTTTACCCTGTTATGGTCTGTTCATCAATAATGCTGCGTTGTTCTCTGGTTTGTTTTCATAATTTTCTTCCTCTCATACTAGGAGAGATGGCAATAGAGTTGCTCATAGTTTAGCTAGGCTAGTTGTGACCATGTCAGAGTGTATTGTGTGAATGAAGAATATTCCACCCCAAATTACTTTACCTTTTGTTCAGACTGATTTAGCCAACCTTTCTTAATAAAATGGATGTTTTCTTTCTTAATAAAATGGATGCCTTTTACATTAACGCAAGAAATATAATGCTTGAAGGTACGTAAATGTGGATTTTTAACCAAATATCATTTAGGTTATAGCTGTATTAAAAATGGATCCTCATATGCGGATTAGCTGATCTTGATCATATGCGGATTAGTTGATTTCAAACTTTTGGAATTGTTTTCTAATGCTATACATGTTGCTTAGCTCTGCTGACAACACATAAAAAAAGTGGTGTGCATATTTCCTTGTGCTTAATTAACTAGTGTTGCTTATATTCTGCAATTTCTTCTGTTTCATCCACACTCTTAATGCTTGAGATTTACTTCTAATTAATGCTATACATGATTCTTTTAATCTTCCAAATCTATGCCATGACCTAATGTACATTACTCAATAGTCACTCTTAAATTCAAAAAAGTATGATCATTGGCAACAAGTTACTTTGACAAACTTTCAATGAGCTCTAGTATGAGTCACTGACATTATTTTTAAAGTGGTCGTTTTCTGCCTCTTACTTAACAATTCTGTTGGGAAATTTAGATCTCGGTTGATAGAATTAAAAAATTTTAAACCCAAGTTATTAATTAGATTTATTATGAATAAAACTTGTTAAAACAAACAAACATCAATATCATGTCAAAATCATGCACATCGGAATAGTAAATAAAACAAGATATGATGACTCAAGAAAACCAATGAAACAAACTAGTTTCATAGTAAAAAACCTGGGAGGAAACCATCCTGAAAAGCAATCCACTATAATAAAGAGAAGTTTTAGATCTAGTACAAAACCATTGTCTCTAGACTCTACAATCCCCGTAGATAAACTTATAGTAGAAACCTTCTATCGCTTCAGAACCTCTGAACTCTTCAATATATGAACGACACCCTTTTGCACGGATTTTAGTACGTGACTAACCAAAGAAGTACGACTCCCAGTACGTGACTAACTCACTCACTTGAAGAAGATTGTTGGCTGTAAAGTTCTTCACGTCATCAACAATGAAGATTAAAAAGCACTTGGTTACAAAACCCTAAGGCGCAAAGACGCAGTAACTTCTTTAAGAGAAAAATGAACTAGGGCATATGTCTCCGGTCACAATATGCTTCAATGAAACCTTTGCATTTAGTTGCGCCCCATGTGACGGCCCTTAAAATAATCCTTATATATGTTTAGGGTTGTGAGAAAAGAAAACCTAAACACATACACATGGATATGCGTGAAATCAGATCTGAAAAACTAATTTTTGTAATTCTCGATAGATAGGTTATCTGTCGAGCAGCTGTCAAGCATCGGGCTAAAATAGCATTTTAGACCTCGATAGATACAATCTATCGAGATTTAAAATACAGGACTTCTTCACTTGTTTCTTAAACAAATTTGCATGGCTTTAACTCTTGACTTGAATAACATGTTTCTTGAAGACTTAAGCCATCCTAGATCTACCTAAATACAAGTAAAGTGCGTTTTGTCAAAGGATTAGCCAATTTTAAATGACATATGTTCTTAACATGATCCACATATGTCCTAACAATCTCTCCTTTTGGCAATCTGTGACAAAACCACAACAAACAAATAAAATATGAGAGAAGTTATAAATCACTCAACTCATACTCACTTGTTGAATACAATAAAATCTAATCCTAACACAAACTCTTGAAAAACTTTGCAAGAAGAGAGTTCATGGCAAGATAGACTTTGACAACCTGTATTTCTGAAACACTTTAAACAAAACTCATCACGGCATCCTAGTGTGAAACAGAAATAAAAGATTGCATACAATAAATAAGAAGCATGTGCATAAAGAGAGAAAAGAAACAACACACGAATAGATAGGTGAAAGAAGGTAATAACAACCTCAATATATATATATATATATATATCAATAAGAGTACAAGGTTTGCTATCACAATGTAAGAACAATATTTCTAAAAAGAAAGAAAAGAAAATATACAAAAAGTTCTCATTACATCCCTCATAAACAAAAACACTCTCCCTATCAAAAGTCCTATACTAACTTTCTCCTTAAGTACATGACTACTTTCATACCTAAAACTACTCCCCCTTTTTGTCACGAATGACAAAGGGTAAGTCACTGAGAAGCAATCATCTCATCGTCACCGGAAGAGCTAGCATCCTTATTCTCATAAGCATCACCATCAGAGTCACCATCGTCGTCCTCATCCTCAGAAGCCTCTAGAGAAGGAGAGGGAGGCTCTATGAAGCCACCAAGGCGAGCCTATCGTCGTGCGATACGACTGACATAGGTGTTCACATGATACATCTTAGAAGTAAATGTATCAAGGCGAGCATCCATGTGTTGAAACTACGCCATAACCGACTCGAAGGTAACACCACCCTCAGAAGAAAAAGGAGCGAATGTGGATGGAGCGGAAGAAGCTGGAGGAGTCGCCATCTTGATTCGTGGCCGCTTCGATCGAAGCTGGGCCTCGCTTTGTCTAACAGTCGCCGCGATAATGGCACACATCACGGAGAAGTGAGGAGACTCGAGATAGGAGACAGACGCATAGTGAAGAATCCATGTGATAGTAGAAGGGAATATAAGCTTATCACGGGTTGCCGTATCCTTATAGACATCTATAAGGGAGAGTATGAAATGAGAGGGAAAGTCTATGGAGAGATCCTAAATGAGGGATAACAAAAAGCGAGCACAAGGCTCAGTAATAGAAATATAGTCAAACAAGGGATAAAGAATAAATGTTATCACCATATTCAGAAACCTTGGACCTTTTGCAAAGCCCGAGCAAGGGCTGTTTTAATGTTCACCCCAAGATGAAGGTGTCTCATAAAAGAGAGATGAGATTTCGTCTTTGGACATAGTTGTTGACGAGGACAATCGAGGTAATCAGGATGCGTTACCCTTGGAACGTGTAGCACCTTGGATATAAGATCCAGAGTGACTACAATACACGTACCTCGAACGCGAGTGAAGAAATGAGGTACTAAGTAATTAAATCTGTGCATATTGGAGTAAAACTCCTGTATGATCATGGAGGGTCAAGTGACCTGGATGTCACAAAGGAACTCCCAACCCCTACTGTTAATGACAGTGGGAAGGTCAGTATTGGAAAAATCTGAAAGGATGACTTGGCGTTCCGAATGAATGTCGCATCGAGAAAAGTTCTCCGAAAAGTTCATACGGGCTTTATCATCACAAAACCTAACATAAGAAGGCGTAGGATCAGAAGAAGATCCCTGCAACGAAGAGGGTTCCGGAACAGAGTAGACTTGCTCTTTGGTGCCATAAGCAGACTAACTGAAAGAAAGAGAGAAAGAGAGAGAGAGAGAGAGACAAGCAGAAGAGTATCAAACATAGTTAATATCAATAAGATAGAAAAGAGAGGTATGTATGCATGAAAAATGCATGAACATATGACATGCAACAATAAAAACATCATGGGCTCAGCCCAATCCAATCCTACTAGCACATAAGATTTCAACATAGAAAACACACATCTATAATGCATGAAACATTGTGAAAATGCAAATGTGATGCAATGCATGAGCATATAGGATCATTTAAACAAAACCCAACCCAAAAACTTCACAAAAATTCATCAATTTTGAAAAACCCCTAAAAATTTTCAAAAACCCCAAAAGTTAGGTCAGAATGTATGAAATGCATGATTAATGAGAGAAAAGAGATCATACCAGAGAGAAAATGCGAGGATTAGGCCGAAATCCAAGTGGGGAAGATGAAGAGTTTAAGTTAGAAGTGTTTGGGAGAGAGAGAGAAGTTTTTTTGTCGAGAGAAAACAGAGAGAAATGACAGAAAAATTCGCGCTGAGCAATATATAGAAAACACGAAGCTCGATGGATTGAGAGGTATCGAGAGCTGTTGAGCACTAATTCTCGACAGATGTATCTGTCGCGGTGCTATCGAGAGTTGTCCACAGCAAAGAGACCTTGATAGATCGTGAAGCTATCGAGCACCTATCGAGCAGACAGAAAGTTTCTTGATGGATCGAGAATCTGTTGAGAAGCTATTGAGACAAATTCTCAAAAACTTCGATAGATCGAGATTGCGTTAACTTCTATCGAGAAATAAGATCAAAGGGCTCGATAGATAGCTTAGTTGTCGAGAGGTATCGAGAAGCTGTCTAGATGTGCAAAAACAGTTTTTCAAAGAAGAAAAAAACACAAAAATGAATGCAATCAAGCATGCTACTTAACCAACAATCCAAACAACATTTTAAGCTCTCAAAAACATCTCTCAACAAGAAAAATTTCAAGCATTTAGATTCAAAACACACACACACACACACTAAACAAGTCTAACCAATTTTATATTTCAAAAACAAGTCAAGACAGTTTAGTGAGCATACATGAACACATGTATTCCTTGTGATGGCCAAATCACATTGTACCTGTACATGTATCAAAAGTAACAAAGAATTTGCGTGTTGTGCGTGAAAAACATTGCAAGATTGCATAAGTATCTACATATTATGACAATTTGAGATATGAGAAAATCAATTTAACTCACACATAATCATAATTGCTTGATGGGGACTATCACTTTCAAGGTACATCCTATAACTTCCACATCTCCTAGAAGATAAGCTTGCAATCATATATAAAGCATTTTGATTCTTTTTGCTTTTATTTCTTTTTGCATAATTTTCTTTTGTTAGCATATCATGCATGGGCATATAAGAGAAAGAAAAGAAATACCCAATTATGTTAAGTTTTTGACATTGCACTTTTGCTATGCCGAAGCATATAGATGTCATTGACATTGCACTTTTGCTATGCCGAATCATACAAATGTCATTTCATGATTGGCGGGCAACAGTAGTGAGATGGTTATTTATGCCTTTCTCTTAGGATTTTCTAGTCCTTCCCGTAAAAAAGAGTGATATGAGTGTTAAGTACAAAAGATTACTTAATCTTACTCATCACAAACACGAGCTACAAAGCTCACTTGCTTAGTTGTGCATAGAGATGCTCATCTAAGCTACAAAAAATACAAAGTTTACAAAACCTTGTTTCAATGGTCATCCAAAGTACACAAGTACCAATGTACACAAAACACACACGATTTTTGTATTTTTCTGATTTTTCAATTTTTATTTTAAAAAATAAAAAACAACCAAACAAAAACAGACAAACAACATGAAAGTATGAAGGAAAGGTGCAGATGCATATGCATGAAAGCATGATTCCAAAAGCAGATAAAAAATCAAGCAAAGGACAACCAGAAAAGAAAATTAAGTCTTAGGCTCATTTCTCACCTACACAGCACGAGTTTTTGGCCGGGAAGATGAAAAGACACGTGTTCTAGTATGTCTACTAAAGGACATAGAAGAATTAGAATTCTCCTGAAATTTAGTTAAAAAGCTCAAAACTTTTAATAACTCCCCGAACAAAGGTGTAGGTCCTTGAAAGAAAACTTGTGACTGTTTGGACACTTGCTTTTGAGGATATAACTTAAAGCAATTAGGATGAATGTGTCCAGAAACACCACAATGTTGACAAACATGAGGTCTAACAAAGGATTTAGAGCCAAATCAGTTTTGGATTTCATACCTTTATCACCTCTCTCAGATTGGGGCATAAAGACAGCCTTTGATCCAGAAGCTGTGGAAGAGGAGGGGCCAGAGAAAACAACATATCCTAAGCCAATCTTATCAGAATTAGGCTTTTGAGCACTCAATACCTCATCAAGCTTTGCACTAGACATCCTCTCTATTTGAGTTCTAGCTTAACTAAGCTTAACCTCAAGATTCTTGACCTTCTCTTCTAATGAGGTGTTCTCCACAACAAGAGTCTCAACCAACCTTGTAGTCTCATCTAATTTGACTAATAGATCAGCTTTTTCAGTTTCTGCCTCATTAAGCTCTTTTCTACAATGATGAGATGTCTTTTCAGATTTTAGGAATTCAGTGCATAGCTTATCATAGGCTTCCTGAAGGGTCATCTTCTTGGGTACTTCATCATTAGAAGAATCCTCACTGTCACTAGCACTCTTCACAATCACCTTGTCGGTTATGGCAACAAAAGCCATAAAGTGACCACATTCATCCATATACTCATTAGAAGAGTCATTCTTAGTATCACTCAAAGTAGCAACCAACCCTTTATCTTTTGAATTCTTGATCTTTTCCTTCATAAGATAGTTTAGGCACTTTATCCTCATATGACCAAAACCTTTGCACTCATGGCACTGGATGAGGGGTTTCTCACTCTTACCCTCCTAGAGGATTTAGATTTCCTAGGAGGTTTATCCTTATCATTTTTCCTATATTGAAGAAGCCTGATAATCTCATTATCCATGAAGGTTAGATCCTTATTCTCCTCATCATCTTCAAAGTCATCAATCTCTTCCTCTATACCCTTAAGAGCCAAGTTTCTACTCTTTCCACATTTTCCCATTAAGCCTAATCCCATCTCATAGGTTTGAAGGTTCCCTACAAGCTCAATCAAAAGAATTTTATCAATGTCCTTCACTTCTTCAATGTCAGTGATCTTGGCATTCAATCTTTCAGGTAATGACCTAAGGATTTTCCTAACAATTTTGGATTTTGCTATAGATTCTCCAAGGTTGAAAGCAGAATTCACAATATCCTTGAGTTTAGCATAGAAGTCATCAAAGGTCTCATCTTCCTCCATCCTTATTTCTTCAAAACTACTAGTGAGTCTTTGAAACTTCATAGCCTTTACTGCCTTGGTACATTCATAGGTGGTCTCAAGAATGGTCCATGCTTCCTAGCAACTTCCGTGGATGATATTTTCTCGAATTCCTTATTGGTCACCCCACAAAACAAAGCATCCAAGGCCCTACTGTTGAAATTTGCCGCTTTGATTGTTACTTCATCCCAATCCACCGGCACTTCCTTTGGCTTAATCCAGCTAACTTCAATAGCTTGCCATACCTGTTCACCTAGAGCCTGCAAAAAAACTTTCATATGAACTTTCCAGTACGCATAATAAGTGCCATCAAATAAAGGACGAATCAAAAGAGATTGTCAACAATCCATGATAATGGGGGTCAAAGATCACACTCAAGAAATTAATCCAATCAGAGTGTACCCGCTCTGATACCACTTGTTGGGAAATTTAGACGCCAGTTAATAGAATTAATAAGTTTTAAACCCAAGTTGTTAATTAGATTTATTATGAATAAACCTTGTTAAAAAAAATAAACATCAATATCATATCAAAATCATGCATAACGGAATAGTAAATAAGACAAGATATGATGACCCAGGAAAACCAATGAAACAAACTAGTTTCACAGTAAAAAACCTGAGGGGAAACCTTCCTGAAAAGCAATCGACTATAATAAAGAGAAGTTTCAAATCTAGTACAAAACTTTTGTCCCTAGACTCTACAATCCCCATGGATAAACTTATAGTAGAAATTTTCTAACCGCTTTAGAACCTCTAAACTCTTCAATATATGAATGCCACCGTTTTGCACGAATCCTAGTATGTGACTAACCAAAGATGCATGGCTCCCAATACGTGACTAACTCACCAACTTGAAGAAGATTGTTGGCTGCAAAGTTCTTCACTTCATCAACAATGAAGATTAAGAAACACTTGGTTACAAAACCCTAAAGCGCAAAGACGTAGTAGCTTCTTCAAGAGAAAGATGAACTAGGGCATATGTCTCTGGTCACAATATACTTCAATGAAACCTTTGCATTAAGTTGCGTCTCATGTGACAGCCCTTAAAATAATCCTTATATATGTTTAGGGTTGTGAGAAAAGAAAGCCTTAACACATACACATGGATATGCGTGAAATCAGATCTGAAAATTGATTTTCATAATTCTTGATAGATAAGTTATTTGTCGAGTAGCTATCGAGCACTGAGCTAAAATAGCCTTTTAGACCTCGATAGATACAATCTGTCGAGATTTAAGATATAGCACTTCTTTATTTGTTTCTTGAACAGATTTGCATGGTTTTAACTCTTGACTTGAACAACATGTTTCTTGAAAACTTAAACCATCCTAGATCTATTCAAATACAAGTAAAGTGCGTTTTGTCAAAGGATTAGCCAATTCTAAATGACATATGTTCTTAACATGATCCACATATGTCCTAACAAATCCTGTCTAGAATACCTCCAAATGCATCAAAAACTACATAATGTTGTGCTCATTTCTTTACTAAAGATTCAGATAGACCTAGAGAAGATGAGTCATGATGAATTATATAAAACAATGGAGAAGATGAGTCTTGATATGTACGAATCTAGCTGTTCCAGATGAATGACAATAGGAATTTTATTGCTTTATGTTATCAGGTTTAATTGGATTTTTAACAGTTCAACTGAGCCTGTAGAGTTGAGCCATTAACAAATATAATGAGGGCTACAAAAGCCGCTACAGTGGATTTTCATTCGTAAGGAAAATGGTAGAACTACAATTTTTGCCACATCTTTTACCACAATTTGCTCATGTGACAAGTTGTGAGTGATGAAGTAAAAGTGGTGGGTTCATATGAGTCTATGACTCTACCACTCATAACTCACTGTGTGGATAAGTTGTAGCAAAATTATGACAAAAATTGTGGTTCTAGCATTATTCCATTCTTAAATATGCTCAGACTTACGTGCTACTGACCTGTTTCGATGTTTGGTTGGTTTGAGGATGCAAAGAGCTTCTTTGAGATAATGGTTTTAGGCCACGTAGTGAATTACTATGCACATGAGTGTTTTATATCCTCTCTCGTTCATTGATATTTGTAAATGTTTTGTTTACAAAACATTGTAGGACTACAAGTTCATTATTATTTTCACAACTATTGGATGCGGCTAATTATGAGTGGTGAAAAAAAAAATTATGAGTTCATATGAAAGGGATAGAATCACAGTTTATCACATAAAATAACTATGAAAAAATGTATATAATTAACTATGGTCTTAAAATAATTCTTTATTTTTAACTTTAATTATTGTCATCTCTTTATAATTGAATTGCTTGGAAATATGGTGCATGTGTGACCAATCAAGAGAAAAAGTTATTTGTTTGGTTGTGGACAAGGACGGCGGCAAGCTTTGACGTGGGGGGCAAAGCCCCCCAAAATATTTTAAAAAAATATTAGTATATACTCGGGTACTAATTTTAGCAATTTTGTTATATAAAATTACACTTTGCCCTCCTTTAATAATATCATTAATTTTTTTTAAGAGTAATGCTATTACCACAAACTCTTCTACAACATTTTAACAAACTATTGAGGTAGAAAATTCATATTGGTTCGCACTTGATCCACCGCTTACACCACTTTTTCACTTAGAAATAATCACCCACTACATTAGCAATTTGTAAAAAAGATTGTAACTCTAGCATTCCTCTTTGTAAAGACCATAAAAAAGCCTATAGATCTAAAATCTAAAAAAAAATATACAAGCCCAAAAAATTAGCACAACTACAAAAATTACCAATAGTAAATTTAAAACAAAATAAGCCCAATCAACCAATTTTACACAAAACAAAAAACTAAGCCCTTTAAAAAATTCTTAATAAAATTATTTTGTCCTTACCCAACAGCAACATCAAAGTCACACACTAAAAAAAAAAAAGTCCCTCAAGTGGCTAAGTAGTAGTAGAGCCAAAAGTTGGAGCCGCCGCACATAGCCAATAACAGACCCACCCCCCTAACTCGATCCAAGTCTTGGCTTTGTCCCTAGTTGTTGAAACTGAAAATGTTATCATCCAGCCTTCCAATAATACTAGAGAAACACCTAATGCCATATCCAATTTTACAATTAATTGATTTTTGGAACTATAAATAGCAGACAAATTTTGTCTATTGAATAATGTTACAATTAAAAATAATTTTATAATATATATATATATATATATATATTGATAGTGATCATTTTATTATATTTTTAATATTGATGTGATCAATTTTTACTAGTTCTTACTTGAGCCTACCACTAACATTTTTTTTTTCACTTATCCATAACCACTCAAAAAATGAACCGTTTGTAAAAAAAATTATAAAATAGTGTGCATCTCTAGCATTTTCCTTGTCCATATAATTAAACACAACTTTTCTGCCTATCACTAAGCATAAATTAACAAATTATAAAATTGAATGTAAGAGCATTCACATCATTTTGTGTATAAGAGAAAAAATGTGTAAAATTTACAAAGTTTTGTTTAAAAATGACTTACATCAGTCCGTGTATAATTGTGTAAATTTACAAGTTTACTGTAGTAATCATGTAAATTTACACTAACATTATTCATTTTGTATTTAGTTGTTTAATCTTTTTTTTACGTATCTTGAGAATGAAGAAAGAGAATGGATGATGATTGTTGTGTGTGAAGAATTATAAACAATTTTAAAAATAAAGAAAATTTGATATTTTAAAGAAATTTTGTGTAAAATAAATAATTTAATATAAAGAATTTTGAAAACTAAAAATGTAAAATTGAAAAATTAAATTTTTATACTAAAATAGACAAATAATTTTTACACCAACTCATACGAATAGTCAGAGAATAAATATATTGGTACTTGGTAGACCTATTGCTCAAATTTTTTTTTTTTTATGGGTCCTGCTCAACTTTTTTTTTTTTTTTTGATAAGCTCAACTTTCTTTATTGAAGAATAGCTTTTCCAAAGAGTCCGTATAGTGGGTGGGTCACAGGGGTTAGACATTATACTCATGGATGGTTCGCAAAGCAGAGCATAAATCCTGTACAAAAGCAATTGCGGATGACATAAGTGAAGGACCAATCAAGTGTGACCACGTCAGATGATCTTAGACTGTTCTATGTGTGCGTTGACACGTCAGATGCTCTCATGGTCAATTTCTCATGTGGAAATAGAGGGTATTGGCTAATCAACATAAGTAAAATGTGAGAGATTTCATGCAAGATGATTACTCTTCCCCCAACAGATAGTCAAGGATAAGTCTTTTTTTTTTTTTTTTTTTTTTTTTTGGGTTAAAAGGGAAATATATTAAAAACTAACTGGATACATAAACCAATCTATTACAAAAGGTTGCTCTCTATCAAGAGACAGCAGATTCATCACCACAGATGGTGGGAAAACAAAAGAAACATACATAGCAGAACACTTAGATCCCAGCTTGGCCAGTGCATCAGCACATTGGTTAGCCTGTTTGAACACATGCTCAATTTGAGTCCTGGGAAAGCTTATTATAGATGGTCCATTTAAGGCCTTGGAAAAAAAAAAGATTAGGCCTCCTTTCTTACACGCTGCCTAAATAATAGACACATTTTTTTTTTCTTCCTACCTACAAAAGGACCTGAGAGGTATTTCTTAATGAGGATTTTTGCCCACAAAAGCTTCGGGGTTATTGGCAATTCTCTAGCATAGCTTGGCTAGCAATGCTTCATTTATGGCTCTCATTTGAAATATACCGAGGCCGCCATATTGTTTGGGAAGAGCCCCAAAGAAAATCTCTATTAAGCTTATCAATAGCAAAACAAGTCTTAACAGGGAGAGCATGGCATTGCATATAATAATATGGTATGGGGGTGGATGCAGATTTAATGAGCAAAAGTCTACTTGCAGTGGATAAGATGGCCTTCCACTTGGCTAATTTAGACTGGACTTTGTCAATAACAAAGTTGAAAGCAATACAAGCAATTTTAGTTTGGGCAACGATATAATAATCTCGTTTTACACTTTCTTTCCTCAATCTCCAAAGTTAGGTAGGAAGTTAACTCTAAAACTTGAAAGAGTGCATGCATGTTAGGCCTGTCCTAGGGAGCTCATGGGTTATAATTTCAAAATCCCATTCCCATAATTCAAGCCTTAGCCTTAGCCTTGTTCAAACCAAACGTACCATTAAGAGTTTGTTTGGAAACAGTCCATTTAGTCGAAACTGAAATTTTTTTTATTAAAAGTATTGTAGATAAAATTAAAAACTAGCTGAAATAGTAAAGTAGAACCCATGAATAGTACCAAAAAGTGTAATGGGATCTATGAATAGTAGCAAAAATAAGCTAAATAGTAAAAAAAATGACTTTTTCAGCCAATGCCAAACGCAACCTAAGTATGGTTGCTCATCTATGCTAAGTAATGGTCTAATGGGTAATCTAGGAGTGAGGACTAAAATATGCTTACCCAACTCCTACTCTTTGGCCTAATGAGCAATCAGATTCAGATTCAGTCCAACCATTGGATTTGGATCTCAGAAATTAGTATGGACTACGGATCCCTCTTTTTATTTACCAAATCTAAATTGAAAATCTTATGGAAATTAAAAAAAAAAAATTCAAATGCATTATGTGGGTAATTAATCAATGTGATGGATCCATTCTATGAAGGAAACTGTTACAACTCACAAATTACCATACTTTTTTTCTCAAATCTTATTATGATAATATATATATATATATATATATATATATTAGCATGAGATGGGATAGATAATGAGATCTTTTACAAGAACTTAGAAATGTGTTCATTGAGAGTAAACCAAATTATGCTGCTATTCTTGTGGATATCCTATTAAAGGTCTGATCAAGAGAGACATTGTGCCTCAAGTTTTGAGACACCCTCTGTCTCCTTCAACTTATAAGTCTTATTTTTGCTACTTTGCTATATGCTTTGGATTACTACTCGGAGGTAAGTTAACTACTTTGTCAACAAAATCAAAATGTAACCTGGTATACCATACCAATTTGTGTACTTATTTAAAATCTTGTTTTTTGGTGAATTGTTTAGTTCATTTTACTAATTCATGATTATTTTGTTATCGAATGGCATACAAGCAATAGTTATTTAGGTCCATATCGTTTGTACTTTGTCCTACTGGTGAAAGTATTTGTAAAAGCGGAGGGTGCCAAAATTAATATACTCTAAACTGGCACCAAGGCATGGGCTAAGAGCTAAGATTACTCTCCTTAGACATTATATGCCTCTTTTAGCACAAAAAATAATTAGAACTAGATCAAGTCGGGTTTTGCTAGATTTGGTTTAGGTATAACTCAGATAGTTTGGAATCATCTGATAAAATTTAATGATCCTTTTTTACTCATTTTAATTTCAAAAAATATTGATTCTAACAAAAAAATTCAAAGAATATTGATAAACTTGTATATACATTAGAAATATAGAAAATATTGCTAGATTTTTTAAAAATTAATACTGTAATGCAAATCAATGAGATAGAGGAACAATTTTGGTTACCAACATAAATTTGTATTTTTCAACCTATCCAAACCAATGAGGTAACACTTTATGTTTTTTGTTAATGACTAAACACACTCACAAGCAATACCCTTATTTTTATAGTTATATGGTTTTATTTTTTTTTTAGTGGTTTTGGCTTGATAGGTACTTTAATTATTCAAGTAAAATGATGTTTACTAATTAAGTTAATTGGAATCCGTACAATAATCCAAATTTAAGATGTATGAATAAGATTCTAATTTTTTTTTTCTCTCTTTTAGTCCACTAAAGGTCTATTTTCTTAAATTTTTAATTTTTTATAATTCAATAGTTGAGGCGTGGGAGGGAAGATCTGAATCTTGAATGTCTCAATTGAAGACACTAAGAAGTGTTAACTAGTTAAATCATCAATTTATTAACATGCTTCACAATGTCTTAAAAAAATCAAAACATATTTTGAGCTTGTAACATTAATTCAGGTCAAGAGAGAATAAACACTAAAAATTAAACCAAATATATCTTAAGTTATTGAGGAAGAATCTAAAAAAACTTGTTAATGTATTTATATATATTGCATGATGATCTACATCTTAGACATAGAGTGAAAAACACCATTATTAATATTGAACTCAACTAAAAAACCAATACTAGCTAGTATTGGATAACATTATTTTCTACTATTATGTAATCTAAATATAGGACATATATACTAAGTAATGGAGCAAGAACAACAATGAGCATGACTCAAAAGCATTGATCACATTATCACACGTCATGCCTCATAATATAGTACTGTGACAAAAGGTTCGCATATTGTTCAAATATGGTTGTTTCAGCTCTTAAATATGTCTTCTTCAAGTCATATGCCTTTTGATTTTCAATAATCACAGCGCACTGTTCATGAATTATCTTGATATCTTTCTCCAAAGAAGATTTTTTATTCAACATGTCTTTCATATGCTGATCTTTTTTATTTTCTGCTTTCTTTACAGCTTCTCGATTCCTCCTTTTTCTCTCTTCAATTTTTGCGGATGTTGCAGTCATGCTCTCCATAGCAATGCGGGAACTGAGATTAAAACATAAATCTTATACTAGCAAACACACAATATTAACAACAGTGAAGCATATAGAAAGAATCAATTACACATAAATACAATAATATTAATAACTAAAGTTAAAAAAAAAAAAAAAAAAAAAAAAAAAAAAAAAAAACCATAAAGTAAATAGAACTATAACTTACCTTGAAAGCCCGTAGTGAAAAACTTGTGAAACTTGAGAATAAGCTTACAATTGTATTAGTATTTATGGAGGACCCATTAGCTTTGTTCGTGTGTGTGCGGTGCTGTTTTCCGAATCCATTTATGTAACGGAAAGCGTCACCCTTTGATGCTGTGATTGACACAGTGTTTTGCTGTGTTGGTGTCTTAACTCTTACGTCATTAGGATAAAAATTATTTATCTGTCCGAAAAATAAAATAAATTAGATTTTGGGTTAGGAAGTTAAACGGTTTAGTTGTAAAACTTATCTTCTTGAAATTTAAGAGTATAGGCGGTAGGTTTTCTATAATAAATAAATAAATATATATATATATATATATATTTATTTATATAGTCGTGTATTCTTCAATGGAGTTCAAAATCAAAAAGCGCAAATCAATTGGCATTGGTGAACTCCGTCTATACTTGTTCCACAACACTTCAATTATGTGCCACTGTAGATGCAAACTAGAGAGACATTCTTTCTGTTTGAATCATTCCTAGTTGTTCCTTCCCTGCTCATTGTTTAGGTGTTATTGCAATTATAAAATAGATCCCCATAATATGATTGGTGTGTTCTTTTATTCCTTAGAGTAATGTTATAGCTACAAATTATTTTACAACATTTTTACAAACTGTTGATATGGCTAACATGTCAATGGTTTTTATCTAAACTCATCATTAACATCACTTTTTCATTTACCAAAAACCATTCACCACATCCACGGTTTGTACCATTTTTTGCAAAAGCTTGAAGTTTTCTTTAAGCTCAACTTTTTAGAATGCTCATTAAATTATAATTAAAAAGACAGGAGAATTGCTATCATAAATTGGATAATATGAATTTAAATAACACAAGATTTGTCTTGCTCCAACAAAAACACTAGTGGTATCCCCCGTAATAACTTCAACCCAACAAATTAATAAAGCTCAACCATAATCTAAGGGTAGTAGTTAAAATAAATTATTCTCTATGATTGCCTTTGTGGATGGTGAAGTATAGCTTCATTCCATTAGAAATAGAGTAATGCTAAAGATACAAATGTTTTTACAAAAAAATTTATAGATTGTTGACGTGGTGAATGATTATTGGTAATTTAAAAAATAATGTTAATAGTGAGCCTAGATGAAACCAATAAGATGTTAGGTATATCAATGGTTTGTAAAAATGTTGTAAAATAGTTTGTAATTATACCATTACTCTAAGACATTTTATCATACTAAATGCATTAGAGGATATAAATTGATTGATTTCAAACTTTTGAAATTGTTTTCTAATGAGCATATGTAAATTTGGTTATTTGGCATCAGCTTATAAGCTCAGCTTTTAGCTTTTAACTTTTATGTACAGCTTTTTAAAACCTTACTTTTTTTCCGTATTTTCTCTTTTTTTCAAAATTTTCCAAGATACAAGCATATATTAACACACTTTTAACAAAAAGCTAGATAAGTAGTTCCCAAACTTAGCTCAACAACACATAAAAAAAGTGGTGTGCATATTTCCTTGAGCTTAACTAGTGTTGCTTATATTCTGCGATTTCTTCTGTTTCATCTACACTCTAAATGCCTGAGATTTTCTTCTTTTGCAGTAAGGGCGGCTACTGGTGGCAATGAGGCTGGACCATGGGCCGGTGACCTTGTAGGTACATGCTTCTTTTAATCTTCCAAAATCTATCCCATGACCTAATGTACATTAGTCAATAGTCACTCTTAAAGTCAGAAATATGATAATTGTCATACTTCAACATACTTTCAATGAGCTCTAGTATGAGAGTCACTGACATTATTTTTAAGTGGTTGTTTTCTGCCTCTTATGTAACAATCCTGTCTAGAATACCTCCAAATGCATAAAAAACTACAGTGTTGTGCTCATTTCTTTTTTAAAGATTCGGATTGACCTGGAGAAGATGAGTCATGATGAATTATATATATAATAAAAGAGAAGATGAGTCTTGATATGAACGCATCTAGCTGTTCCAGATGAATGACAATAGGAATTTTATTGCTTTGTGTTATCAGGTTTTAATTGGATTTTTAACAGTTCAGTTCAGCCTGCAGAGTTGAGCCGTTAACAAATATAATGAGGGCTTCAAAACCACTACTGTGGGTCAAGAGCCTCTAAAAAAGGAAGAAACCATAGATCTATATAATAAAATGATCGACTTTGAGTAAAACCATCAGCTTAGGCATTTACATCTTATTAAAGTGACAGAATATTATACACCACTAAAAGAAGCAAATATTACGTACAAACCTTAAATTCTGCACTTTCTATTTACATACACATGATATGGTTAAAGGAAAAGTTAAGCTATAGAGATCATCAAATGTTCAAGAGGGGACAACAAATGCAAATTTCTCAACTCAAACACAATCCACGGGTGAACTGGTGTTCCAGAGAAGACAGGTTTTGAGCCCTTCTTTTTTTCGCCTTTTCCTTCTTAATGTGGATCAGCTTGTCATAAACACACCATGGAAAGCTAAGGAAATGATCTCGATTCATACCCTCATTGTAGGTACCCCAATAACTATAATGATATGTGACATGGTACCAAGCTGAAGCTTTTGCGTATACATCATCAGCTTCAGAATCTAATATACTTCCCCTCTCATTGAACCAGGCCTTAGCTACCTTTCTCAAGGACCTTACAGCCATAGTAATTGCTTCTGAGTCTCTTCTCTTAGTGAAAGACTTGCCCATCTTCATAATATTCCCACTGAGTATCTCAGCCTCAGTTTTGATGCCATAATAGTCCATCAAGTTTCCCAACTTGGTATCGTAATTTTCCTTGTAATGAACAGCATCATCAATGAAATTTTCAAAGCCATCAACTTCCATATCAGAGTCATATGACCTCCTTGCAGCTTCGGCAGTGAAGGACTTAAAATAGTTAGTATTTGGTGCAATATCTTTCACCTCCCGGAAAAGCTTTCCAATCACATTGCGTGATTCATAGGTGACTTTGTCAGACTTCTCCATGAAATCTGGATATTCTTTGACATGAAGCTTAGGTGGTATTACAGCCGGCACACCAGTTTTATTAAAGTCAACCGCAATTGAAAATAGCTTCGCAAGCTCTATGCATGGGTCACTCATTGCTTTTAAAGGCTCTTTATCTGCAAATGCAGTGTGGGCATTGGCAATAATTCCTAAGCTGTCATTGACTATGTAATTGGTAAAATACTCCTCGACTTCCTGTAATTGAAAAAAAAGACACCTCACATTGGAATTTGTGGGAAATAGAATTTTATATAAGTAGAAAGCTATGAGACTTGAAATAAAATTGAGCAGAAACTTAAAATTCATTGAATTTACTGTACATTATGACATATACACGAATGCAAGTCATCAATTCAATGCTTTGAAGGATTTTCATGGAATCCAATTCATATAATGCTGAAAAGACTAAGCTACTATAAAGCTAATGTTTTAATTTCCATGCTGATTGTATATAAAATGCTGCCCCTCTGGTACAATTTTTACCATGTATTAAAGAATACATAGAAATTAGGCTTGTATGAAATCACAACCCAAATAAAATGTTAAATAGTTCCTATTTTAGATGACCATCAGATGCAAAACAAATCTCTCAACAGATAAATAGAAGACAACTCTCTTAACCAAACCGAAGAACCCACAACACAACTTCGAATGCCTTTCAGTCATTTACTACCATGCCAGGGCATTAATAAACAAAAAATTAACAAGTATTGGCTACTTGGTATCACCAGTATCTCCTCCCCCCATCCAAGATATATTTGGGATGCATTTATGATGATATGAAATCATCAAGCATTTCAAATAGACTAATACTTTCTTTTCCTTCTTTTCTAACTCAAATATGAACCTGTGATTGTCAAAAGTCCTTCCACTCCACTGAAAGTTACCTATTAAGAGTGTTACTCCCACATTGACAAGAAGAGAAGTGGGGAACTGTGATTGTCCCTATAATTAGAATAGTGGTGTAACTTCTGGAGAATGTGTGTGTGAGAATTGGAAGACAAATCTTTTATGTTAGTGTGAGAGCACCTTCAGGTATATTGGGGCTTTGGGTTTGTAAATGTTTATTGTGTTTTTGAGGTTCATGAGAGTAGTTGTAATTCATATTTTTATAGTAAATTTTGGTTGGGGCAAGAGAAAATAATTAGTTTTGGTTTGCAAAGAGGTAAGAAGAAATGACAATCGAATTTGCCAACACAATCTATGACAAGTAGCGTGCATAGCAACAGAATATTAAAGAGGGAAAAAAAAAAGCCAACATGCCTTAGTACCCAAAACAGTCAATATTTTATCAACTCCTCATTTGATTACGAGAACCCACATTGCAAAAACCATAATCTTAAACTAGGGCTCCTACTTTGACTAGTAAATCAAACCTTAATTAAATCAAACCAAAGCGCACACATAAAGACCAATGTGCCTCAATACTCAATACTCAAAACACTCAATATTTTATTAATCAACTCCATCTATTCTTTGAGTACATTAAACATAAATATATGCATGGACTCTTTCCTGTACTAGTAGTATTAAGACTACTAGTTTGAGAAGTCCTCATAAACTAAAAACTTGATAAGGCAATAACTACTAAAAGACAAACTTGGACTCAAAGAAAATAAAACCTAAGATACTTAGGATCTCCAAGAAAATTATAAACTCAACTAAACTACCAAAATACCATTGATTCACAAGGGAGCAAAAGTTACAATTTTGTCTCTAAATACAAAATTGACCACAACTAGTTAAATCAAACCCATTAACCCTAAGACACATATAACTAAACTTTTAAAATCACATCACTTACTTTAACCATGCTATGGTTGTGCCATAATTGGTGTTGCCCATGGATTTAGACAGAATATGTGGAACCATTTTTGTATCGTGGTGCTTACTATTTTACTGCTTCGTGCGTTTGTCACAACAATTATAATGACATCAAGCCACACAAGGGGGGAAGAAGAGGGGGGGGGGGGGGGGGGGGGGGGGAATAGAGATATCATGAATCATAACATTGAGATACCTTGATAAAAGGACAAAATAAGAATCGAAGATGTCAAGAAAACAACCAGAGAACCTACAATTTAGACCCAAAAAAATCTCCCCAATTACTTGTACATATTATCATTTTATCCAAGAAAGCCATACCTCAATGGTAACATCATGATCCAACTGCAGACTTTGTGCTGGAGTGTAATCCATTGGCTGAATTTGCTGAGGAGGAAGGAGTTCACGATCCCAACAGACAAAGTAGATATCTCCATCCAAGTCACTACCGGAACACTCATTTGGATGGGGCCTTATATTTTAAATTTTTTTTTAGATCAGAAGTCCATGATTACATGGAAGTTTTACACAGGAAATCAAAGCACTGTCAGTCACAATCATCTTTAGAAAATAGCTTTCAAAAGAATGAACTATATTTTTCCACATATAAACTAATTGATGATGTTGCAGACAAAGCATATAGAAAATAATGGTTTATCTTGCACTGAAGCTGAAGTCCTAGGTTCCAAATTACAGAGACTTAGAATATCCAATTGGTTCAGATGCCAAAATGCCAATATCATCTGCATCTCAAACTTTAAAACCAGAAGGGAAAGTGAAGTTTTCGTGTTGCATAGACATTTAATTCCCTTGTGAGAGAATATCATTAAGTATCTAAAACATTTATTTGAACCATGATTAGATTATTCTTTCCCTTTTCAGGATTTTTTTGGTATAACTCTAACAGGAAGACTGCCACATCGCAAACCTGTATCCATGTTTTTATCATGTTTTAAAAATGACAAGCATAGTTGGCAAAATTATTGCTAACTAGAAAGAGACATGACTAAGCCTCATATATAAAAATTGAAGGACTTCATGCAAATTTATCCTCAAAGGTTGCAGTTGCAGCATATCATCTGCAGAGAATAGATTCTAGCAGTCAACATGTAGAATCTTGCTAGCTCATAAACAAAGTGGATATTTCACATAAAGACATGAGAGACAGCTAAAAGTTGACATCCTATAATTCAACTAAATCAAGGATTAAAGTTGCAGAAGTACTAGAAGATAATTTACCTAGATCCTTTTTGGGGAAATACAACACAGTCCACCATATGGTGCAAAGCTGGCACATTAACAGCCTTCAAAACACGCACATCTCCTGGGTGCAAGCAAGGGTTTTTTGCAACAACTATTTTCCCCACAACAACTTTCTGATCTGATCCACTGCCACGGCACATGCTGAAATCATTGTATAGCTGCCTATGTCTATTGCAAGAATACTGCACAAATACCTCACCATATTCCAAGGTTCTGGTTTCATCGAGACATCCCATCATTGCTCTTCCATTTGGAATAAAAATTCTTGTTTTAGTCCTTAATTCCAACAACTTTGATGCCCGGAAAGTCTGCAGCATCATAGAAAGAAATGGTTCAGAATCAGGCCTATAACCACACATGAGTAATTCCTTTAGAACATTGGTATTCTCTCCTGGGGACATCAAATCCAGAGCCTCCTGTGCCCTTAATGGATCTGTTAATATAGCATCAAGTTGTTCTACAGCTTCTCTTTGTTTTTTCTCAAGAACATAATCCTTAACTCCAAGGGTAGACAAAAGGGTGATCAATTGGCGATTTAGAAAACAAGGTTGAAACTTGCTAAATGCCAAAACATCTAGCTTTGTGTTATTAGATTCATACTTAGACATGCTCTTCCTTAATGATAATTTCACAAATGAGGTCGGATCAATTGCCACAACACCTTTGTACCCAGCATATCGAATCTGAAAGGCAGATGGAGTTTGCCCCTTACAATTGCATTTTAAAGCCACTTTCCTAGCAAATTCAGCAGATATTTTTCCAATTCCATCAGAGAAGACATGATTGACCCCACCATATTTAATCTCTATGTCAGGAATAATTTCAATTTCATGCCTACTAACACTAAGAGTTTCTGTGGATGAACTGAGGGATTGACCCAGTCTGGCAGCATATTTCGCCACATTTTTAATTTGACGAAAATTGCCCATCCACTCTCTGATACCAGCAGCATTAAGTCCCTTTCTTGAAGCAAACATCCACAATGAATTCTCCCGTAATTGACTTGATGAGAATGCAAGAAATTCAAACCTCTTATCACCAATCACTATGCCATTTCTAAGAATAGATAGAATCCTTTTGTAGATTCCGGTTCTTCTATCCCCATTCCCAGAAGATGCACGTGGAGATAAATCTGTTGAATACATTTTATCTAATTCCTCATCAACAAATGAGACACGAAGAAAATTATCAATATCTTCAAGATAATTGCGTAGGACACGATTTGATACATTAATTTCTGGACCACAGAAGTAAACTTTACAAGGTGTTATCTGAACCCTATGTACGTACACCAACCCAGAGTCTAATGATATAGAAGGAGACTTTGTAGGATACCTTGATGTGATGTACATTTTATACTGCTCACTGAGCCACTTCGAAGGCTCATAGCAACATCCTTTTAGGTGAAAGAGTTTCTCCAGGGCATGTTCTATGTAGGAAATCTTAATTTTTCTTGGATCAATCAAGCGGTAAAAACTAGCATCAAGTGTTGGTCCTGCAAGACAACCATTCTGAACCAACGAGTTAATTTTAAACAAGATCTCATATGGTAAAGCAACACCAGGCGGAGGACTAACAACAGGCACTAGATCCAGATTGGATGAAAAACTAGACCCAAGTTCCAGGATATATTCTTCTTCACTTTCTTTGTAAAAAACAAAGTTCTCCTGAAAATTTGGTAGTTGGTGACCAGAAGGAAGCTCCAAACACAAAAAAGAAGACTGCCCAATACAGCATGATGGAGTGAAATCAATTGCACGGATCCATTGATCATCAGGAATATGCATGAAATAATTAAAAATAGGATTGTCAAATTCATTTCCTGATGTGCGTACAGCCTTCTCATAAATCCGAGGAGCGCCAAATAACTAAAAAAAGAAAGACAAAAAGAAAAATATTATAATATAGATATTTATAAGAATCCTACCATCAATGTGCACTAAAAGTAAGTGTAAGGAGAAAAAGTAAAGTCATTTTGTAATTATAGAGAATATACCATGCTTTGTCAATAGCTATAGCAAGCATCAACATATACCTAGAGTATATGCTTATTAAGCAGTAGTTCATACTAGACACAAAAATTTCTCTTTATATGAACCTTGCACAAGATAAGTAACTACCGAAAATATTATTTTGCATAAAAAATTCAATTTATATATGCATCACAAGTGTTGCACTGATAAGTTCTCCTAAGAATAAGTATAGTTGTTTACAACAGAAGATAGAAAAATCAAAATTAGAATTTCAGAGTTTATGCACAACTATAAGATGATAAAAGAAGATTGGATGAACTCTTTAATTAGTAAACTACACATGCAACGAGTAGGTCTTTGAAGCCAAAACCTTACCCTCCAGCCCATTATTATGAGAGAAGGAAGTGCTAGTTGAACCATAGTCCACTGGCAGATGAATTTCTTTGAATATATAGTCCAGATATTATTTAAACTATGTAATTCTTAACCCTTGTGGGAGTATATTTGTAATTTGAATATTATTATTTGAATACGATAAAACCAGTGTTCACGTGACTTGATTCAACAAAATAAAATATGCAAATTGTTCAACCAATACAATGGAAAAATCAATACTTAAATAAAAATATTTGTTTAGCTGAAGAGAATATATATATTAAAATGAACAATAAAAAAAAAAAAAAAAAATAGACCAACCTGAATCAGAAGATACTTTGCAGATTGACCAGGAGGACAATGTAAATCAATTTGCCAAATATTCTCATAGGAAAGATCAAGTTTGTATTCCACATAATTATGGGACAAAAAAAATTGTAATTTCTGTAATCCAGCCCCAAATTTCAC
This sequence comes from Quercus robur, assembly GCF_932294415.1. Taxonomy (NCBI): domain Eukaryota; kingdom Viridiplantae; phylum Streptophyta; class Magnoliopsida; order Fagales; family Fagaceae; genus Quercus; species Quercus robur. The sequence goes on along the minus strand of NC_065536.1, from coordinate 29,188,825 downwards.
AGAAACATTCACTGCTTTCCATAGAGTTACAAATTTTTTATTTGAAATCTGATAGCCAAGATGCAGCTTTATATTTTCCATGCTATGCAGAAAGGTTCTTGGCTTTGGTACAATATCACGCTCCATTTCCCGAGCCGTCAAATAAGAGGTCCCATACCATAGGCGTTTACTAGCCAAGGAGATAATCAACTCAGCATATCTAGTGGTGGTGAATTGTATGATAGCATATGCCAGTGGACGCTTACCTTTGCATTGCCTAATCTTAATAGCAAAAATAGTTCCTTCACCTGTATATCGCTCCACAAATTCCTTAACTGCCTCTGCAGTCACAGCAGAATGGAATCCATTCAACTGAACTGTCTTACCCATCCAATCCAATTAATTTGACCAGGACTCTTTTCTGCCATAACAAGTCAGTTATCAAAAATATATTAATGTTTTGCATGAGCACAATATATCATAAAACAGGAAAAAAGTGTTTAGCATTTCTGTCAAGACAATAAAAAATTTATTCCCTTCATAGAAATTAATGATAAAATATATACCTTACCAAATGAAGCTTATTGAAATAATTAGTATAAATGTTAAAAGTTTTGAAAGTGTTTAAACCCAATTATTTAAGAAGTAAAATTGCATAACTTAGTGAAAGATCATAATAACTAGAAAATAAAAAAACCAACAAGTCTTTATCAATGCAAGAAAGGCAAGAAAAAAATCAAGCTTCTATACAAAAAACAATTATCATCCAGAAATCAAGTCTGGTATGGATACTTCCAGACCAGACAAAAAACATTTCTATGAGCATCCATAAAGTAATATTTCGAGGGGAGCTCAATCTTTAACTAGATGCAGTCAGAGAAAACAAGGATTGTCTAAGTAAGTAACTATCATCATGAGATCCATCACTCTTAGTCTTCCTGAAAAATTGATTTTGAATTTTAACGTATCTCTTCATTTTGGGCATCACCTACTTGTTACACGCTGCTACCTCACAAACTACTCTCTCATTTTTACTGCATCACCACACAGCCATGTCACACAATCAAATAAATAAACACAAAGTTAAATACTAAGTAACCACTAAGATTTTGGATGTACTTCCACTGCCACTAAATATTTGAAAGAATGTGATTCTCTCACTCAAAAGAAAATCCAATACTTCAAAAATTCTAATCAAATGCTGCATAAGAGTGCAAAATCTTGTACTAGATCGTTGAACTAATAATGGGTAGGATCATAGATCAAAAGAAAATCTAGCACTTCACAACTTCTAATAATCCCCAAGCAAGAATGGTAAAAAATTGGACTAGATTGTTGATTGGGCCCTTTCTTTGTAGGTTCACTCTTCAGTCCTAAACCTCTGTCTATTCCTAAATTTGACTAGGCCATACAAATATCACTTTTTCTTAAGATTATGATAATGTTGACTAACAATATTGTGTATCTCACTCATATTCTATTCTACAAAGAACTCTAACCTTCACTGTCAAGTCGGCCTTTAGCAAAGGGGGAAGCTATCCCTCACAGTATAGTCTAATGTTCAAAACAAGTCTCTATGCTAGATCACAAGAAGTGGATAACATGGAAAAAAAATCATAAACAACTAATATTTTCTAATATTAGAATAAATAAACATTTCAATGAAATGATATGATAGGCACATGCTTGAGAGGGTTTTGATCTACTGTGTAGCAAGTTAGAAAGGTTCAGATCTCTACTATTCAATGTGACTGGTGACAACATCAAGAAGTGGAAGTAGAGTGGCTTTGGCTCTTGATTGATAATATGACCCATAATTAAAAGAAGGCAGATCACTTTTCTTTTTCACTAAGTAGCAGTTTGAAAAATAGGCAGCAAAATTAAAGACATCTTGATACATACCAATAACTAATCAGAAAACACAGTATCTATCCCAACTTATAGATTTACATAAAACAAACATAACTAAAAGACCCCCATAAGTGTTAGATAGTGTAGCCAGATTATCCACTAAACAAAAGCACTATGAGAATGATAAAATAATGCTCATACTCAAAATGCATCAAAATTAATCAAACACACTAGTATGGATTATGGAGTAGCACAAAGAAACCTTTACAAGAAATAAAGCAACCCCTTTATCAATTGAAAATTCCAAACAATTTCTACCCAGTAAAACAAATTACCAAAAAAAAAAAAAAAACAGGCCCTTTGATCACTTTCACTTGCTAGCATTACACAGTCACAGAAACCCATATAACTGATGAAGAAAAAAGTATTTATTATAGGAGTCTCAGTGTCAGTTTCTCACCAGAAATAAAGGAAAAAACCCAAAAGCTATGAAGAATGTGAAAAAACACAGACAGAGAGAGTGTCTCTCTACTCTTCACTCTCTTTTGTTGGCAATCCTAAGTCAATTCCTCAGACTAAAACAAATATACATAGAATTAAAAGGAAGGAAGGTATTCATTCCCTACTTCGCGGGACCCTTTTGGTTAAACTATTTCTGCTGACTTGTTAAGCTGACTTTGCCATGACCCATCATTGGATTTTCACTCTTCAACACGCTCTAGACTTACGTGCTACTGACACGTTTCGATGTTTGGTTGGTTTTTTTTTTGGAGAATCCGATGTTTTGGTTGGTTTGTGAAAGCAAGGAGTCTCTTATAGCTAATAGTTTTAGGCCACGTAGTGAGTTACTCTGTGCTTGATTGTTCTAGATTCTCTCTCATTCATTTCTATTTGGAGGTAAATAATTTATTTTTAGGCTGAATCTTTGCGATCTATAACGTGACACTATCATATATGACTGTATAATTAAAGAGTTATTTTATTCCACTGCCATAACTTTTTTTTTTTTTTTTTATAAGCACTGATATAACTTTTGGAATAAAGCAAAAAGATAAAATTGAGGTAATATAAATTTGTTAGTAAGAATATTATATACATAACACTCCTCAAACTTATGTGATACAAGTTTTGTCACATTTTTAATAAAATATAATTAAACTTTTATTATTTTCACAAAAAATTATTACTTTTTTCCATTATTTATAGTCAAATCCTATAGAAATTTGGAGCCGTTTGGTAGAGAAATTTAAATAATATTATTTGTAGTTTTTTCAAAATATATACAAATAAAAAAGTATGAAAAAATATGTGTAATATTATTTAAAAGAAAAAAAAAATTATTAATTATCCACCGATCGCACTTGGTGCTCGTAAGTCGTGACCAATGAAAAGAAAAAGATATTAGACCAGTTGTGGAAACTGAAAATCAATTGTTCACACTACTTTTCCAGAGCGTCCGTACAGTGGGTGGGTCTTGGATCCTAGTCTAGGACGGCTCACGAGCATGGTCAATTTCTCACATGGAAAAAAAGGTACTCGATGAGAAAAAAAAAAATATATATATATATATATATATAAGATGACAAATTTTTTATTACAATTGTAATGTTACAAATGGTGAATAATGGTGAATAAATAATGAATATTTTTTTTTTTTTGTTTTTTACTGAATGAATAAATAATGAATTCACGAGTAAATGATTGACCATCACTAATAATCTGTCATGTCAAATTATGAAAAACAAAATTGTGAAATAGTTTGCTGTGCAATAACCCGCTCATTGGATAAGCATAATATGAGAGACATCGTGGCAAATGATTACTCCCCCTTATCCCGGACGATAGTCAAGGATAAGTCTTTTACGCTTTTAGGCATGTGGAAAAAGCATAAAAGAGAGACAAGCGACAACGTATTGATTACAATGCCAATATTCCAGCCCAAAATACCGGACACTGATTCAGGGTACTAGAAAAGGAGTGAATTTTCATAATCTATACTCTATGCTATTTTTTTAGGGAGTTCCATTGGTTAGAATTTTTTTTTTTTCTTTTTCAAAAATTCCTCGACATTTTTATGTTTAAGTAAAGACAAACTTCATTCTCAAAAAAAAAAAAAAAAAAAAAAAAAAGTAAAGACAAAATTAAAAGATAATTTGGTAAACATATAACTCTAACTTCACTAAAAGTCTAAAATATTGCATTAAAAATAAGGTTTTTTTTTTTTTTTTTTCAAATTATTTTATCCACTTATAAATTATAAATTAGATTCTCAAAATAAAAATATAGTTTTTTTTTGCTACAAAATAAATATGTAATATTTGTTCATTTTGTGAAGCTAGCCTCATGACACTCTTGGTTGTATTAGAAGTTTTAAATACGTAATATTGATAAAAAAAAAAAAAAAGGTTCAAACCTTAAATTAGAATGCATGAAAAATTATGATATTAAAAATAAAATAAAATAAATAAAAAAAACCTTATCGTAGGCGCGAAATGCGTGTGATGAGTCTAGTTTTTATTATGGGTTTGGTTAACAGTGTCCTATTTTTTTTTCACAGACAAAAAAATTTTTTTTTTTTTTTCAATAAGACCAATATACTTGTTTCATTTCTCTTCCACTCATATATTTTTTTTCACAGAAGAAAAATGTTCACAAGTTAATTTTTTTTAATAAGACCAATATAACTTTTCCATTTCTCTCCCACTTAAAAAAAATTCTTTGCTCCATAATAATTAAAAAAAAAAAAAAAAAATCTCTGTCTTCTCCTAAAAGCCACACGTCCAACACTACAAAGAATACTTTTCTTTTCTTCCTTTTTTTTTTTTTTTTTGTGGAATATTAAAATCAATTTGGATTTTTATTTTATATTTGATATTAAATAAATAAGAAAAAAAATCATTTTGATCCCTAAATTTTGGTAGTAGTCAATTTAATCCTTATTAATTATTATTTTAAAGTTTTAGTCAATTAGATTTCTACCATCAACTCAACAACGGGAAATGACTATGTGGCAAACAGTGTGCATTACTAGCACACTTGAATACTACCTAATCAATAAAATAATAAAAATAAATTTAAATAAGCAATTTGGTCCTTGTTATTTTAATCTTAATGTTTGTAGAATTGTAGTGGTGGATTTGGCTTAGTGGTAGTGCTAAACTATTTCAATGGTGGTAATTTGGGATCAGTGATGGTGATGGTGATGGTGATGGTGATGGTGATGGTGAATTTACCAAGAATGCAAGAAAGTAAAAATGAAAATTGAAAAAATAATTAATAAAAATATGTAAATAAAATAATTATTTATTACTAAAAAAATATGGCATTTTTTTTTCCTAAAAATGATTATTTATTACTAAAAAAACAATATTAAAATTTTCTGTAAAATAGAAAATAGTTTTAATTACCAAACTTTTGGATAAAAAAAAAAAAAAAACACAAATAATGCTAGAAATACATCCAAATTCACTAGTGTCATTATTTAAGAAATGTTTGAGTACAATGGCCTAATATTGTCAAATGAAATTTTGAACATTTAGTCATAAAAATTAATGTTATGTTCCCATCTAGTAGCCAAAAGAATTCCTTAGAACAAATTATGAGTCTCACTTGCAACTAAATTCTCATCCATTAATGCCATAAGATTGTAGCATATATTAAAAATAAAAATTGACATCGTATTTTAATATATTTAAAAAATAAATATGAATTAAATAAATAATTTGCACCTTGTTTAATAATTCCTTAATCCTTCATTGAACTTTTCTTCAACTTTGCTTCTCTTTGATAATGGTAAAATGGAATAGAGAAGAAAAAATAAGTGAGTTTTATATTGGTAAAGTGAAAGAAAGTCGAGAGTAAAATATTAGTAAAGTGAGATTTGATGGGAAATATAAAATGTGAAAGAGAGGAAAATCAACCTTTCAGCAAAATATTGGTTAGAACATTTTTGCTCAAGGAGAGCAAAATCAACTTTTTTGCCCTTATCAATATCATTACTTCAACCGAATTAATTGAACTGTAGGCTCTTAGTTACATATATAACTAGTCAACAATCCTTTCAATTCACGAGAAAGTTTAACATAATATGATTTTATTTTTCTAAATATAAAATTTGATGATTTTATTTGAAAATTGAACTATATATTCTAGCATTAAACATTTATTATGATCGTATTTATATTTGGAACTGTATATTCTACTACTTAAATAAAATATGAGTGGATGATTTATATATATAGAATATAGTTTAAAATTAATATATATATATATATATATATATATGGCCTAAGTAGAAAGATCATGGGCCAAAATGGCAAAATACCCCTTTTGTCTAAAAGTTTTAGCAAAATGCCCCTGTTCTAAAACTATCTAGAAAAATGCTCTTGTTTTGAAACTTAATTTTCTAAAAATTGAATTTTAGTAATGAACTCAAGTTCATGGAACTTGAGTTCCTTGAAAAATTTCAAATGGAACTTAGGTTCCATAATTATTTTTTATTATTATTATTTTTTTAAAGTTTGATTGCCTATAACTTGATTTTCTACAAATTGAGTTTTACATTGAAACTCAATTTTTAGAAAATTGAGTTTTAAAACAGGAGCATATCACTAGATAATTTCAAAACAAAGACATTTTGTTAGAACTTTTGGGCGAAAGGGGTATTTTTCTATTTTTGCCAATGATCATGTATTCAATTTATTGAGTGATGTAGTGAAAAAGAAAGGTCACATGAATTAGCCATATTTTCTATTGGAAAAAAATGTTAGAGAAACTTTAATACAAAAATTTAATTAGTAATTTTGCATCTAAAAAAGTGAGTAGAATAAACTTAATTAACAAAAAAAAAATTAAACATATAAAATAAAAAGCTTCACTTTAATCTTCACCTTAAGCCCCAAAATCCATATAGCTGCCTCAATTCAATTACAGAAAATTTTTACCCCTCATAAATAAATAAATAAAACCTTTTTAGAGTTGTGTTCCTATTGTCCATCTTTTCTTTTGTATCGGTACTCCAAGAGTGTCCTATGAATCCTGGATTTAGACACTAGCTGTTGGTGGCAAATGGACAAACTTGATGTATTTGCTCTACGTTGTTGTAAAACGATATTTTGGGTCTGTTTGGATAGAACTTATTTTGCTGAATCTGAAAACTGAAAACTGAAAACACTGTAGCAAAATAATTTTTAAATGTGTAAATAGTGCTGTGGGACCCATTTTTAATGAAAAAATTGATAAAAAATGAAATTTGTGGGTCCGTGAACAGTGCATATATGCACTGTTCACGGCAGAAAGTCAACATTTGCGGTTACTGTTCATTGAACAGTAACCGCAATACCCAAAACGCGTGAAAACAAAAAAAAAAAAAAAAAAAAAAAAGAACAAAACGCAGCAGGGAAACGCAGAAGTCGAACCCAAACACACACTTTGAGTTTAAAATAAGCATTGCAAAAACTTTATGAACAGTTATTGTTATGAAAAAGAGTTCTGAGTTTTAAAAACGCTATGTTTTTAGGCTCTCAAAACGCACGGCCTAAATAAATACCCATTTCTACCAAAGAAAAAAAAAAGGTTTTGATTGCACTAGGAAATTATCACATTCCGTACAAACCAAAAATAATGAGCTATATCCCATAGGTGAACCAGTAATGAAAAGGAAGAAATCTCCCATTGGCTTAGGAAAAGTCATGGACAACAAGCTTTTTTGTATTATAGTGCTAATTCCCAAATACTACTTTGGAAACTTTCATGGGGGGGTCACCCTGCTCCCCAATGAGGGGGAATTCTCTCCTTCTTGTGGAAGTTTAATGTGGGGGAGACCTATCCTGATCGTCCTGTCCACAAAGCACTGATTGAGTCTTTGAAAATTGTAAACTTCTTCCCCAAGTATTTGATAGGAACTATCCACTACACCACTTCCTATTTGAACCATTGCAATATCACTTTGCATAGATTTTTTTTTTCTTCCCAATTATCGTAACTATTTGAATCAGATGTGTAATTTCCAGGCTTAACAAATATCAAATAGGCCTACATTTGTTAAACTAACCCATCAAGCTTATCTATCTAGACAAAGTTTGGCTTCAAACTTAAGCTACAATTCCCATTAAAAAAAATTAAAATGACTACATATTTTAAAAATTTATCTGTTGGATTGCATATTCTTTATGTTGTTAATACACATACCAAACTTTGTGTCAATCGGATATTATTTATTGTTCGATTCGTAAATTTATTTTTTATGCATAATTTTAGACTACACAAACTTGAAATTTAAATTGATGACATAATTATTAATTTTTTATTTTTTAGAAATTTTGCAAACATGGAGGATATAAAAAGAAAATATAATCCTATAGTAGATTTGTTAAAATTCACATCCAATAAAAATGCATTAAGTGAAGTTGTAGTCTTAGGCTACAACTAATAAGTTTGTACCCATACTTTGTCCAATCAACCATTACATATAGGATTGGACATATAAAGAACACTCACCAAAAATATCTTGACCAGGATAATTCCAACATAATAGTCATTCTAAACCTTTTACTACGAAAGAGGTGTAAGGATTTTAGAAAGTTGAGTTTCTTAGAAACTCTTAACGATCCTATATCACCTTGGTCACCAACTACGAGTACAAAATATATGTAAGAAAAAAAGCTGCAGTATATATATACACACTACTTGTAGACTAGATCTGAGGTTTTGGGAGAGTTGATTTTTGAGCTCTTGCCAATAAGTTAATTATTGGCTGCAACCGTTGTGTTTTCTTTATAGATAAAGAAATTGCATTTATTGACTAGTGTTTATATATGTTATTACGGTTTAGTCATATACTTGCCCTCCCAATTGTTCATACATGATAATAAGGAATAGATAGCAGCCTTATGTTCCTACAGCATTGAGTAAGGTATCTAGTTCTTGATTACCTGATTTCATGTGCCAAGCCATTCTCAAGCATATGCCCAAACAGCATCAAGCTTATTGACAAGAAGAAGTGGATCTGAATGCACAGCATGATGTTGAAGAATAAGAAAATATGATAAGAAATCATAGATATTAGTTCAACAGGAGTTGAAACATAATTTATAACCCCAAACATCCTCTTGGAGCATTTACATGTAGTTTATCAACAAGCAAATACTAGTAACAATAAGTAAAGATAAATAGTAGTCACACAAGCAATTTTGCTTAATTACATAATTAGAATCTTTATAATAAACTTCTTAATCCAAGCGCAATTCATGACTCAACTAATTCTCCAATTCTGATAAGTCTCAAGCTAGGATGTTACTTAATTTATCCTTCTTGATCTGGATAAGCTTGTCAAAGACACACCATGGAAAACTGAGGAAATGAGCTCTATCCATTCCATCATTGCAGCGACCCCAATAGCTATGGTAATATGTAACATGGTAACATGCCGATGCTTTTGCTTTTGCTTTTGCATTGACTATATCAGTGTCAGAATCTGACTCACTTCCCTCGTTGAACCAGCTCCGAGCTTCCTTTCTTAGTGCCATTACAGAATAATTAATTTGTTCCAGATCCCTCCTCTTATTAAAAGATTTTGACATTGTCAATATGTGCCCACTGAGTATTTCAGCTTCAGTTTCAATCCCATAATAATCCAGCAAACCCCCCAGCTTGTAATCATACTCCTGTTTGTAATTGAAAGCATCATTGATGTAGTCCTGGAAGCCATCTACTTCCATGTCAGGATCATAACACTGCATTGCTACATCCAAGGTGAAGGGTGTTACGGGGCTTGTGAGCGATGCATGGTCTTTCACCTCTCGATAAAGCTTTCCAAGCACACGTTTTGATTTGTAGGTGCTTTTATCAGGCTTTTCCATGAAATCTGGATATTTTTTAACACGCAGATAATCTGGTATTTCAGCTACAACACCACTTTTTGTGTAGTCAACCGCAATTGAGTGTAGTTCTGCAAGCTTAAGACATTGAGGACTCATTGCCCTACCGTGATTCCTATCAGCAAAGGCAGTGTGGGCATGATCGATGATTCCTAAACGGTCGTTGAGTATGTAGTCGGCAAAAAACTCTTGTACTTCCTGTAGCACAATGGTGACATGCTTTGTTATGTAAGTTATAGAAGGATGTTGCAAATGAGACAGAAAATATGAGGAACTAATGTAATCTTTAACAGGTTATTAAAATTTAACGAGTGCAGAACATCACGAGTCAAAAATATTAGAAAGTTTCTTTTGAATGTCTTACTCATTATGCATTAGTGTGATGCATTAATGCCTAGCAGAGAGAAGCAGTATCATTAAGGCAAATGGAATGACTACAAGTCATGGGATTTCTAGATTTGATAATAAGGCAATTCATGCTTAGAATTTCCTGATTCCTAACTAATGCCCCTATAACAAGCCAGAGCCTTTTAACAAAATCAAATATATTTGTTAAAAAAATCTTTTCAATGATCCTAAATATCCAAATAAGAGCATTTCAATCAATTATATGTACTTGGCTTATTATTCTGTGCACATATTAATATTTGTTTGAATTTCTTAAACAACACAGTGCATTAGTGAACAATATAACAAGAACAGAAAAGATAATAGTTTGTGAGTATGGAAACGATACTTTTTCCTCATGCCATAAAAAAATTTCTGAAACAGCATCATAAAGACTGCTCATTAGATGCACAAGAATATACGCAGCCACATATAAACTTAATGCATAATTGTTTTTAACATATAGAAAACCCAAGGTCACAAAGGCTAGATGACGGAAACATGGTGTATTCTCATCAAGTGGTACAAGCAAATGTGTTGATATTTTTCAATAAGAACTAATTTACCCTACTTTTATATTGCAGTTTTATGCATAGATTAATTGCAGAGGCAAATTAAAATGTGGTGTGCTCAAAATATGTATGACTTGTTACCACTTATAAATTGATATTACCTCTATTGTAACATCATGATCGAGTGACTTAGTCTGTACTCCGATATACTCCATTGGTTGATATTGCCGAGGAGGAATAAGATCAGGGTCCCAACAGACAAAGTACAGATCTCCATCCAAGTCACTCCCAGAACATTCATTTGGATGAGGTCTGATACAAATTGTTAAACTAATGTTAGTGAGTAGAGTATTCCCAAAGAAATTATTTTAATTTAATTAGGTGGTGTCTTGCCAAGACAACAGCCCAGTATGAAAGTACAATATGCAATTATTTGATGATCATGCCAAAAACATTATAATTTTTCCATCAAGTAGTGAACAAAGACATTGCTTAGTCTGCAATCTTAAAATCAAATAAGTTCAGATAATAGCATATGGCCATATAAATAGACAAGCCACCTTCATGGAAATTAACCTACTGGAGGAGAATATGTTTCATATCATTTATATAGGGTACATATTATATCAATGCATGCATTATAGAAGTACAAACGGGTTATTATGTCATACATATGCATGCATATATGTAAGCATGTAAAGGTATGCATAAATGTGTATAAACTGATGCAGAAATGTATATATACTAATGCTGGTATAGGATTATGCATAAACTCTGTATGTATGTTCATGTAAATGTGCAAATATTATAGGATTTCATGCTTTAGAATTATCTACAGTTGGATATCACAGTGTTACCTCCTCCCCTTTTGCGGAAAAAGAACACAATCTGCCAGGTGGTGCAAAGCCGGAACATCAACAGCCTTAAGAACACGCACATCTCCGGGATGTAGACAGGGGTTTTTAGCAACAACTACATCACCCTCAAAAATTAAATTGTTTGGGTTTGAGCTGCTGGTGCGAAACATACGGGAGAAATCATTAGAGAGCTGCCTACTAGAGCGAGAAATTTGCACAAATACTTGACCATACTCCAATGTCCTGGTTTCATCAAGACATCCCATCATGCATCTTCCATTTGGAATGAATATCTTACTTTTGAGACGTAATTCTAGCAACTTAGATGCACGAAATGTTTGTAGCATCATTGAAAGAAATGGTTCTGCATCAGGTTGATAACCACACAAAAGCATTTCCTTTAGAACCCTTGTGCTCTCTCCTGGGAATATCAATTCCAATGCCTCCTGTCTCAACGGATCTGTTAACATAGCATCTAGTTGATCTATAGCCTCCTTTTGCTTCTTTTCGAAAACTCGATCCATAACTCCAAGGTTGGACAAAAGAGTGATTATCTGACGATTAAGAAAACAAGGCTGATACCTACTCCATGCCAAGACATCTAGTTTTATATTTTCTGATTTGTACTTACACATGCTCTCTCTCAATGACAACTTCTTTGAAGAAGTTGGATCAACAGCCACGACACCTTTGTACCCACCATATCGAATCTGAAATGCAGATGGAACAGAATTTTTGAGGCCACATTTTGTAGCCACCTCTCTAGCCAATTCTGCAGATATCTTACCTATACCATCAGAGAAACAGTATCGGATTCCACCCCTTACAACTTCTACATCAGGAATATTTTCAACTTCCTGCCTACTAATGCTCAATGTTTCTCTTGAAGAGCCGAATGATTGACCCAGTCTGGCAGCATATTTTGCTACATTCCTAATCTCGTGAAAATCACCCATCCACTTTCTGATATCTGTTGCAGTGAGGCCAGCTCTAGAAGCAAACATCCAAACAGAATTATCTCGTAATTGACTCGTTGAAAATGCAAGAAACTCAAACTTCTTACCACCAATAGTTATACCATTTCGTAAAGTGGACAGTATCCTGTCATAGATGCCAGTTCGCCTCTCCCCATTTTGCGAAGATGCACATGGAGATAAAACTGTTGCATGCAATTTATCCATGTCCTCATCAACAAAAGAAACACGAAGAAAGTTATCAATATCTTCAGGATAATTGCGTAACACACGATTCGAGAGATTAACCTCTGGACCACAGAAATATACTTTACATGGAGTTATTTGAACCCTGTGTACATATACCAACCCATCATCTAAAGACATAGTAGTACTTTTAGGAAGTTGCCTCGATGTGGCATATTTTGTGTACTGCTTCTTAAGCCAGGTTACAGGTTCATAGCAGTGTTCTTTCACATGAGACAGTTTGTCTAGGGCACTTTCTATATACTCAATTTTTATTCTCTTAGGATCAACTAACCGATAAAAACTGGCATCAATTGCTTGCCCAGGAAGACAGCCATGTTGAATTAAGGAGTTGATCTTAAACAAGATTTTGTTAGGCAAGTCAAAACCTTCAGGTGGATTCACAATAGGGACTAGACTTGAGCTACAAGAGAGAGCAGAACCATGCTTCAGACCAAAAGGGCCTTCATTTTTCTTATAAGAGACAAAATCTCCATAAAATTTTGGAATCCAGCCCTTTCGTGGAAGCTCCAAACATAGAGCAGAAGATTGGCCAATGTAGCACGACGGAGTCAAATCAACTTCTCGAACCCAATGACCAGTATGATCTTTCAAAAAAATCCGAGGAGCTCCAAGTAACTAACATTTCAAAGAAAAAATTGTTAAGAAAAAAAAAAAATCAATTTTCAATGTCACATAAATCAAAGCAGCTTCAACTTATATAAAAGAAGACAAGAGGGTTTACCCATGACATAGAAAGACATTTTTTCAAAGTGATGAAGTTAAGCATAGTTAACATAAAAATATAAACAAGTATATTTATGTGATACTCCAGATTGATTGGATACTAAATGAATTAGTTAAGTGTGTGTTGAGACCCACATCAGGGATATACTTGATCTAGGCTTTATAAATAATTACGAGATCACAATTATTATTATTAGATTATTCCTTTTGAGGTATAATATAATTTATTTCATCTTTTAGGACTAAGAAATGCTGAAGGTTACTTCTTCCACCTAAAGACAAAGTGATACTAGGATCTATTTAATGGGGGAAAGAAGAGGGGTGAGTTATATCTTCATATCTTGAGTGGGTAGAGAAAGGATCAGTCCATGGGAGCCAAATTTGTGTCGTGGATGCCCTTCCATGTTGTGATGTGATGACCTCCACTTTATGAAGTCAGCTAACACTGGAACCATGGGGTAGGGTTTCCGACCAACCAATATCAAGTTGTGGAACGTGAGAGATATATAGTTGGGAATGGGATCTTTGAATATTGGCTAAAAGGAAGAAAAATGTTAAACAAAGAAAATGAATATCCTTTTGGTTTTATCTCAAAATTCACAAAAGAGTTCTCAAAAAGTCCACCTTCAAGATATGGAGACACAGCAAGTGTTGGCTTTTCCTTTAGTTTTCTTAGTCATTGTTGTAATGTGGAAATAATAATAATAATTGTTAAATTATTGATTCTCCTAAAAGCTTAGGCTATTGGGATATGGTAAATTTAATCATTTAACCACATACTTCTAACAATAATAATAACAATAAAACCAAGGCGAGGATAAGAGTCCACCTTCCTTGTAGAAAACATTTTCTTAAAGTAGCACATCTGCTAGAATATAGGACCATAAAACGAGCTAGGGGTTGATGTCAGAAGAAAGAATTTATAGCAAATCAAAGAGGAATGACAAGAAACCTTTGGACAGGTGGTGTAATACGCAAATCACACACAACATGCTCTAGAGCAGAATTGAACTATCCAACTTGAAGGCAATCTAAAATGGAATCATCTATGAGTCTCTTAAGTAAAAATATAAAAGGTAACAACATTGGAACCTTAATCTTCGCTTCCCTAACTCTACTTCTCATGAAATATTTAAATAACTAAAAATTAAAATATGGAGTTTTAGAATCTAAAAAGGAGAGCTAATAATACTTTCATTACAAAAATTTTGTTGAAAATGAAAACTTCATCATTCTTCTGCAAGCCCATCAACAGGATGATAAGCATGACTAATTGGGAAAAACCTTTAAGTAAGGAATGAATAGCGTTGCCCAAATGCTTACAAATGCTAAGAAGCCTAAATTAGGTCATTTTAAGACTCATCTTGAGGGTATACAACACTTGTGTCCAAGGAAGACCAAATTCTAATATTCACTAGTGGCTCTACACCATATACTTGCACATACTAGAGATAGTTTGTATGATATAAGGATTTCTTCACCCTTTTTAAATAGTTAGTAGTTTGCATTATTCCTTAAAATCTTCATGGAACACTTTAAAACGTAATTACGAACTGTAATTACAAGTTAAAGTTATAGGCTAAAATATATGATTAGTAGACTCAGCATAAGTTAACACACACACACTCATTGTTACAAGCAAAAACCATAATTAAGGGAGAAATATGATTACTATCTCTATGCCAGTTTGCATGACTATGAACATGCCCACACATTGCGATGTATTTGACCATTTCCTACTTTATTAAAATTTTTCATGTTATAACTTTTTCTCATGACAATTTATTCCTCATAGCATTGCAAAGAAAACAAACAGGACAAGAATTATTTGTTTGAATGTTAACTACAATAAACATGGAGGGCAGCAAATTGTGAAAATTTATAATTAATGTTTTAACCAGCTAACCTGAATTAGAAGAAACTTTTTAGCTTGACCATGTGGACGATATTGCTCAATCTGCCAAATGTTCTCATAAGAGATTTCAAGCTTGTACTCGTCAGAAAGGTATGAGAAAAAGAAGTACAATTTTCTCTTTTCCAAGTTATATCTGACAAAAACATTTTCCTGTTTCCATAGCACAGAAAATTTTTCCCTTGAAGTTTGATAGCCGAAGTACAACACTATATTATCCATGCTATATTGTCCAGAACACAGAAACTGATGTTGATTAGCCAAGGAGACTGATTTCAGAAATCTGCAATTTGGTTGTCATTAGAACCACATTTCCAATTAAAGTCTTCAATTGAAAAAGTTCAAAAACCATGTAGATAACTTCAATGAAAGCAGATAACAAGCAAACTGAAAGGGTTTCAATAAGCAACCACACCCCCCCCCCCCCCCCCCCCCCCCCCCCTCTTCCCAAATCTTTCTAAGATGTCCACAGGTTATATCACTTTGAAGGAATAGTTCCAAATACTTTGATGAAGCTAGTCTTTCCATTGATTGGTTCCAACCAGTAAGACCATTAGCCAAGGAGGGGAAGAACTAAAACAAAATTTTAAAATCATATCTCCAAAGCCTATCAGCATACAATCAAGTACATAAATATTAACAGCCTAGCCAAGTCATAGCGGTTCAAGTTTTACATGTCACTGCACCTTACACATGAATTATTATCATATAAATAACAAGAGAGAACCCACAAAACTAAATCAAAGTGACTGCAAAGATATCTTTCAAGAAAAAAAATGGAGCCCAAAAAATATAAACAGGAAAACATAAGTAAGCTACTAAAAAAACTCTGCTTTCATTTGCATTTGAAAGTGAAAATCGAATTGCAGGAGTGTAGAAAAGCATGTTGATTTGAATTTACCATCAAATTTTGCTCACTGTCATGTTCAAAACTCAATGAAATAATCAAAACCATTAACAAATTTTCAACTATCATGTTCAAAATAAGTCAGTACACAGAGTCAACAGTGTCAATTAAGAAAAGTAGAACACTTGCACAAAACGTATATTCAATGCAAATTAATGTACTTCAAAGAAATTAAATCTCAAGAAAATAATAACCCAAACATTAAATTATGTTGTCTAGTTACATTATGGAAACAATACAATTTGACAGCAATATACTCAAAAACCAAAACTTTCCTTACTATTGAACTCAAACAATTCAAAACCAGCATGAAAGAAGGTTCAAATTCTTATTTTGCTTTTATATTAATGAAGAAGCTTCACATTCTTGATTCTTCAACCATGCATTATGTACGAATGTGTGATAAAGAGAAATGGAAATGAATAATTGAAAGTAAGCAAGAGAGAGTCTGACCTTAAAAGCAAAACACAGAGAGAACAATTATGCTGCAGTGAAAGAAGTAAGGCTCATGATCGACTATATATACAGACAGAGCAGAGAGTGAGAGCAGAGAGAGAGAGAGTCTCTCTCTCTCTCTGCTCTCTGTGTCTCTGTGTCTCTCTGTTTATATTAACCTGACGCAGACATTAATTATCTAAGGTAATTGACACGTGGCGTAATATGATTGCTTTCCAAAGAACATTGTCAAAGGTTTGTTTTTTGTTTTACTATTATTCTTGTGTTGTGAAACGTAGTGGCCAAGATTAGAGAGAAAACCACAACGTTGTTCTTTGTCCTTCTGCCACACTTTTTCTATACATTCCTTTCTTTTCTTTTTTTCGAAGTACAAAATTTCCTTATCAGATTGAAAGACTCTCTAAGACTATCAGCGTCTAAGCCTTTGAGGACAAGGATCTAAGTGTGAGAGTTACAGATACATGTCAGCTAAGTTGTGAGGTGGCACTGCATGATTGGGTTTTGATATTAGAGTGTGGAAGGGTCAGCACAAATACACAAATTGCCTGAATTGGATTATACCAGTGATTATTTATCACGGTATCACAACAAATAGTATGTGTTTGAATATCGGGTTTTATAAAATTTTGTACTTTCGACCTTACAGAAGAGGGAGTGTTAGAATTATAATATAAATTTTTTGTCAAACTTTTACATGATAGATTTGGAATCATATCTGATTAGATCATATGAATTTGTTGTTCAAGCATGTCCTTAGTCCCTTATTGAACATGTCCTAGGTAAATCTTGATTATGTATGAGATCACAATGAGCCCTAGCTAATTACAGAAAAGGAACTCCCTGAAAATGAGGAGGGCCATGCCCTCATGAATTTTTTTTTTTTTTAATAGTAAATAGAAATATAAAATAAGGAAAATAAAAAGATCATGTGACCAGTGGCCCCTCTCAGAACAAAAAAAGGCCCTTTACTAATAAATAAATAATAATTCATTCATCAATTTAGTAGTATGCTCAACTTTGAATCCTTGAGAAGCACACCATTCTGAGCATAATTTTTTTTTTTTTTTTGGACCGAATTCTGAGCATAATTTAGTTCGGCATAATGTTTAAAAAAATTGCTAAATATTTTTTAATTGTGCTAAAAACTCTTTTGATTATCAACGTGTTTATGCAGTCAATGCACTATTTTTTTTTTTTTTTTTTTTTTTTTTTGAGAATGAAGACTACTGCTATTATAAAAAATCAGCCAGGTTCGGCAAAAAGTACATCAACTAAGTGTGGTGGGACATTCTCCACCCACACCGACAAACCTCTGACATTTCTTGCATGTCTAGCTAGGTTATGAGCTATTCTATTACCACATCTACGTACATGGTAGAAGCTGATGCAAGTACTTGGACCGATCAAAGATTTTGCTGACTCCAACAGGTGGCCAAATGAAGAAAACTTGTTCTTATTGTTTTCATTGATGCTATGAAATGGGTATTTTTAGTTATTATTATTATTGAAGATGGTAAAATATAGAGCCTGACGGGCCTACCTTATTGGGCCTGACGGATCGGAACTTCTGGGCCTGTATAAAGATGATCCCCTGCATTTTGAAGGCCCATTGCTGTCAGACGTAGTAAGGGCCCATGATCCGAAGTCCATATCGCCTAGAAAAGCCCTAAGATCCAAAAGTAGAAATCCTTGCTCACCACGCTCAGAGGAATTTGTATTAGAGTCCCACATGGAAAAGATTTGGAAACCAAGAAGAAAAGTCAACCCTCTATCACTATAAAAGGCCTAACACCCTCAGAAACCGAGGTACGCTTTAATTGACCCTCTCTAACGCTCTAAGTAAAACAGAAGAATTCTAACTTGACCGTCGGAGAGCTTTTGGCCGGCACCACACCGGTGCTCTCTGAAGGACTTCTTTCGATTGCTTCTGTCGTGCAGGTTCGTTTTGAGTCGCGAGTACGGTGTGACCCATTGGTGACAATTTTCGACGTCATCAGTTGGCGCCGTCTGTGGGAAAGAAACGTAGCGCACTATCGCTTCCTAGACAAAAGAGTTACATGGTACTCACACGCTCGATGGCAACCACTAACGACGTTCAAGAAGAGGAAGCCCCTACGACTGCCCTTGAGAGACAGGTCAGGACGCTCGCCGCAGTCGTGGAGCGCCTCACAAAACAAAACCACGACCTAGAAGAGCAGCTGAACCAAAAGAGTGCGGCGGTCAATAACCAGGGAGCGGATCAAGAAGGAACCAGCGCTGAAAGGAGGAATCATGACGGACCACAGGAGAGTAACGCCCCTAGCAAACAAGTGCGACGAGACGCTAGCATCCCTTCAGTGACGGATACAGCTCCACAACCCATCATCGCGGAGATGCAGGTGATGAAGGAACAGATGGAAGTACTGATGAACGCTCTTAAGGGGCGAGTGTCCAGTGATCTTGACGACCTTGTCAACCGGACTGACTCGCCATTTACGGCAACCGTCAATTCCTTCCCCCTGCCAAGTAAATTCCGCATGCCAAGTATGGATAGTTATGACGGAATCAAGGACCCTCTCGATCACCTAGAGACCTTCAAGACCTTGATGCACCTTCAGGGAGTGGCAGACGCAATTATGTGCAGGGCATTCCCTACAACCCTAAAGGGCGCAGCAAGGATTTGGTTCAGCCGGCTAGCACCAAACTCCATTGGCACCTTCAAGGAGCTGAGCGCTCAATTCACTACGCACTTCATCGGAGGACATTGGTATAAGAAATCCACGGCTTGTTTAATGAAAATCAAGCAGAGAGAGGAGGAGACGTTACGGGCCTACATATCACGCTTCAATAAAGAAGCGCTCTCGATCGACAAAGCCGACGACAAGATACTAGTGGCAGCGTTCACGAACGGGCTGAAGGGGGGTAAGTTTTTGTTCTCCCTATACAAAAACGACCCAAAGACCATGTCGGAGGTGCTTTATAGGGCCACCAAATATATGAACGCTGAAGACGCACTATTAGCCCGAGAAGATAGACCCAAGAAAAGAGACAGACAAGAGGATCCCCGACAGGACCAGGGGCGGAAGAAAGGAAGGATGGGAGATCGAAGGGAGGAGAGACGTCCAAAACCCATGGGCGCAAGGTTCACAAGTTTCACCCCGTTGACCGCTCCGATAGACCAAGTCCTAATGCAGATTAAGGACGAAGGATCCCTGACGTTTCCGGGAAAGCTGAAGAGTGATCTCAACAAAAGGTCCAGAGACAAATATTGCCGCTTCCATCGTGACCATGGTCACGACACGGCCGATTGCTACGACTTGAAGTAACAAATCGAAGCCCTTATCCGACAAGGGAAGCTGAAGAAGTTCGTCAGCAAGGAGAGAACAGATCAACCCCCACAAGAACAACACCCCCGTCGAGAAAACGAGCGACCAAGGCCCCCATTAGGGGACATAAGAATGATAATTGGAGGAACAGCCACGGCCGGATCGTCGAAAAAGGCTCGCAAAACATACCTTCGGATGGTACAGAATGTCCAGTTGGCGGGTACAGTGCCAAAGGTGGCAAGAAGGGAAGGCCCCATTATCGGGTTCTCGGAAGAGGATGCAAGACGCCTACACCATCCACACGACGATGCCCTCGTCGTCAGCTTGCGGGCAGGCGACTACAATATGCACCGAGTGTTGGTCGACAACGGTAGTTCGGCCGATATCTTGTACTATCCGGCGTTCCAGCAAATGAGGATTGACAGGGAGCAGCTAATACCGACAAACGCCCCGCTCGTTGGTTTCGGAGGGAGTAGAATATTCCCTTTGGGTGCGGTCACGTTATCGGTGACAGTAGGAGATTACCCCCAACAAATCACCAAGGACGTAACATTCTTGGTGGTTGATTGCTCGTCAGCCTACAATGCTATTATTGGACGACCCACGCTCAACTCGTGGAAGGCGGCAACATCAACTTAGCACCTAATGATCAAGTTCCCAACGGAGTATGGGGTAGGAGAGCTACGCGGAAGTCAAATCGCCGCACGAGAATGCTACGTAGCTATGATGGAGGTGGAAGACCAGATCCAGGCCTTGAACATAGAAGAACACTGAACGACGGCAGAACCTACGGAGAAGCTAGAGGAGATAACTCTCGACAGTTCCAATCCAGACCGAACCACCAAGATCGGAACGCTTGCCAAACCCGCAATCCGTCAAGAGCTCGTAGCTTTCTTGAGGAGCAATAAGGATGTGTTCGCCTGGAGCCATGACGATATGCCAGGAATTGATCCCTCGGCCATGGTACATAAGTTGAATGTGTTGCCCTCGTTTCCACCCGTCCGACAAAAGAAGAGAGTATTCGCCCCGGAACGAGACCAAGCAATAGCGGAAGAGGTCCGCAAACTCTAAGAGGCAAGCTTCATCAGGGAAGTCTACTACCCCGATTGGCTGGCGAATGTGGTAATGGTGAAGAAAGCGAGCGGCAAATGGCGGATGTACGTGGACTTCACCGATCTTAACAAAGCATGCCCCAAAGATAGCTATCCCCTTCCAAGGGTCGACATCCTAGTAGACTCGACGGCTCAACACCAATTGCTAAGCTTCATGGATGCTTTCTCAGGTTATAACCAGATTCGCATGCACGAGGACGATCAGGAGAAGACTTCGTTTGTAACCAGTCAAGGACTCTTCTGTTACAAAGTAATGCCATTCGGCCTGAAGAATGCAGGGGCAACATACCAAAGACTAATGAACAAGATGTTCGCACAGCAAATCGGGAGGAATGTCCAAGTCTATGTCGACGACATGCTGGTGAAGAGCTGGAAGGAGGAAGACCACTTGGAAGATCTCAAGGAAACATTCGGCACGCTTCGATCCTACAACATGAAACTCAATCCGGGAAAGTGCGCATTCGGTGTAACGGCAGGCAAATTTCTAGGATTCATGGTATCTCAAAGGGGGATTGAAGCTAACCCAGACAAAATCCGAGCCATAATGGAGATGGCCCCCCCGAGAAACGTGAAGGAAGTACAAAGCCTTAACGGCAAGGTAGCGGCATTGAATAGATTCGTGTTGAGAGCGACGGACAAGTGTTTACCCTTCTTTCGAACATTGAAAAAGTCATTCGAGTGGACGGACGAGTGCCAGTGAGCCTTCGAGGAGTTAAAAACCTATCTATCTTCACCACCTCTACTGAGCCCCTCGCAACCAGGTGAAGAACTCTTCCTCTATTTGGCTGTCTCCCCGGTGGCCGTCAGCGCGGCCTTAATCAGAGAAGAGGACAGGGCACAGAAGCCCGTGTACTACGCCAGCCGGGCGCTCCGCGGTGCCGAAGAAAGATACCAACCTATGGAGAAACTCACTTTTGCATTGGTCACGGCGGCTCGCAAGCTCAAGCCCTACTTTCAAGCCCATACCGTGAACGTAATGACCGACAAGCCCTTGCGAAGGGCACTGAGTAATCCTGAAGCCGCAGGTCGACTGACGCTGTGGGCAATAGAATTGAGTGAGTTTGATATCAAGTATCGTCCACGTGTGGCCATTAAAGGACAAGCTGTAGCCGACTTCATAGCAGAGTTTACGCGTGACGAGGACAAGGGGGCAGAAGAACCCCCCCAGTGGAACATCTACACCGACGGATCATCCAATCGGCGAGTTGGAGGAGCCGGCATAGTATTGCTGTCACCTGAAGGAGACAAGATTGAATGTATGGTCCGTCTTGACTTCCTCATTACCAACAATGAAGCAAAATACGAAGCGGTGGCAGCAGGACTCGACCTAGCCAAAGCCGCCAGAGCTGAAAGTGTGGTCGTGTATTGCGACTCTCAAGTCGTGACCAATCAAGTAAACAGAGATTATGAATGCAAAGGGGAAAGGTTGAAGAGATATCTTGATCAAGTAAGGGCGAGAGTCGACGGGCTAAAAGCAATGGTCGTCCAGATCCCCAGGGGAGAAAATGAGCTCGCCGATCGGCTAGCTAAAGCCGCTTCAGCAGAACATATGATGACACCGGGTAATGTACTTTCCTTTGTTCAAATCTTTCCACTAATAGACCCCGACAACATGCAGGAGATACGCTCCGAAAGAAACTGGACTACACAGATAATTTCATACTTAAAGGACGGGATACTGCCAGAAGAGAAGGAGGCAACGAGAAAGCTAAAAGTCCAAGCGGCAAGGTTCGTCTTGATAAAAGACATTCTTTACAAGAGAGGTTTCTCCCGTCCTTATCTAAGATGTCTCGGGGTTGAAGAGGCAGACTACGTAATGAGGGAAGTACACGAAGGAATATGCGGGAACCATTCCGGATCGCGGTCGTTAGTGCACAAACTGGTACGAGCTGGGTATTACTGGCCAACCATGCAGAAGGATGCCGAGTCTTACGTTAAAAGTTGCGACAAATGCCAAAGGTTCAGCAATTTCATCGGACAACCAGCTGAGGAGCTAACCCCTATAACGGCTCCATGGCCGTTCGCTCAGTGGGGACTAGATATCATGGGACCTTTCCCAACGGCGGTAAGGCAGCTGAAGTTCTTGGTAGTGGGTATTGACTACTTCACAAAATGGGTAGAGGCGGAAGCCTTGGCCACCATTATAGAAAAGAACATTAGAAGTTTTGTCTGGCGGTGCATCGTATGCAGGTTCGGTATTCCTAGAGTTCTTGTCTCAGATAACGGGAGGCAGTTCGACAACGGCCACTTCCGGGATTTCTGCACACAGCTAGGAATAAAAAACCACTACTCATCACCCGCCCATCCTCAGGCTAATGGCCAGGTTGAAGTCACGAACCGATCCTTGTTAAAGATTATCAAGACTCGGCTCGAGGGGGCAAAGGGCATATGGCCCGAAGAATTGTCGAGCATACTATGGGCATACAGGACAACGGCGAGGACTCCGATAGGAGAGACGCCATTTCGACTGACATACGGGAGCGAGGCGGTCATCCCAGCAGAAGTTGGACTCACAAGTTACAGGGTTTACAACCATGACGAAAGCAGGAATGACGAATCCATGAGGCTACAGCTGGACCTGATAGATGAGGTTAGGTCGGCGGCGGAACAAAGGATCGCTAGATACAAGGATCGCATGTCCAGACATTACAACACCCGGGTCCGACACAGAAACTTCCAAGTAGGAGACCTCGTACTCAGGAAGGTCATGGGTGCAACTAAAGACCCTGCACAGGGAAAACTCGGCCCCAACTGGGAAGGACCTTATAGAGTTACGTCATGGAAAAGGAAAGGAACATACCACCTGGAGACAACAGATGGAGAGAAGCTACTGCATCCATGGAATGCCGAGCATTTGAGGAAATACTACCAGTAGTAGTGACACGGCAACCATTTTTTGTTTAAGCTTTTTATAAGTTTCTCCTTTAACTGTCCTTTTTGCTACAATTTTGTCGTGCCCTTTTTAAGCCCAAAGGGGGCAGGCACTTTTTCCTTTACGCATTTCTATAATCAGATATTACTTTGATCTTCTACTTGGATGTCATTATAATTGTCTACAAAATTAACGGAAACTAAATAAAGTCCACAAGATGGACGGATACAAATGCAGTCCACAAGATGGACGGATCATTCTACGGGGATGATAACCTCTTACAAGAATGATCATTCAAGTCCACAAGATGGACGAATACAAATGCAGTCCACAAGATGGACGGATCATTCTACGGGGATGATAACCTCTTATAGGGATGATCATTCAAGTCCACAAGATGGACGGATACAAATGTAGTCCACAAGATGGACGGATCGCCCTACAAGGACGATCACCCTCAGTCCACAAAATTGACGGACACAAAATGTCCATAAGATGGACGGATCATCCTAGGGGGTGATATCACCCTAGGGGGTGATATCACCCTACAAGGACGATCACTGTCAGTCCATAGAATGGATAGACAAAATAAAGTCCACAAGATGGACGGATCATCCTACAAGGATAGTAGCCAAAGTCCACAAGATGGACGGACCATCCTACAGGGATGACATCATCCTACAGGAATGATAACTCAAGTCCACAAGGTGGACGGATACAATCGAAAGTCCACAAGACGGACGGATCGTCCTACAAGGACGATCACTGTAAGTCCTTAAATGGACGGACATAAAATAAAGTCCACAAGTCCGACGGGCCATCCTACAGGGATGATGACTCAAGTCCACAAGGTGGACGGAAATAATAGAAGAACGTGTCCGCGAAGTGGACGGACCACTGACTACGTTAAAATTTTATACAAGTCCATTAAATAGGCGGTACATTTAAAAGTGATATACAACGCAACAAAGTGGACGGATCCTCATAATAAACTTCTAAAAATAGACGGAGAAGGAAAATCCTCACGGATGTAAATGCTCAATCAACACAAAATAATAAGTCTGCAATGTGGACGGAGTATCACGGATAAACAAAATATTCTCATAAAAATCCTTCCTCAAGAAGGAGGACAGACTCTTAAACAAGTTCCAAACAATGATAGAAAGCATATGAACATTAAGCCAAAAGCCCAGAAGGCAAGTGTTTAATACAATTAAAGAGGACGGATTGTTCTGAAATGTAAATTAAAAAAAAAAAAAAAAAGAAAGGACGGATAGTTCTCAAAATAAATTACATAGAAGTTAATCTTTCTTTGGATCAGCGACTTGGACATCCTTCGACGGGGCGGATTCTCCGTCTCCTTGAACAGCGTCTTCGCCAAAAAGGTCCTCCGTATTTTCGGAGGCGACGGGGAGGGCAGAAGTCTGGCCTTGGTCCTCAAGTTTGACCATTGACAAATCCAGCTCTGGGTAGGCCTTCTTGACCTGACGGAGAGAATCATCGAAGTCTTGAAGGAAAGACTCCGACAGCTCGCCCAAACAGGACTCGGAGTCGCGGTACTCCTTGACGGCTACCTCTTTCGCATGGCAGATCTCTTCCTTGAGTTCTTTAATCTCCGCCTCCTTTTTCTCTATGACCGTCAACGCAGCGACCGTCTTCTCCTCGAGCTCTTTCCTTGCCTTCTCAGAAAGCTCCAGCTTCTTCTCCATATTAGACCTCCATTTATGGAGTTGACCAAGCTCTTCCTCCGTCTGCTCCGCCTTCGCGCGCACCCGGTCCAAGGTACTCTCACGATTGAGACACCGGTCCAGTAATCCCTTCATCATGACCAAGGACTGCAAACAAGAAAAGAGCCCGTCACATAATGTAAATAACAACGAAAAAGAAAAACAAACATATTTGACGGACATAACCAACCTGAGCAACGGCAAAGAGGCCCGCCTCCCCCATGGCCTCCGTCGAGTGGTTTCCAAGATCTTCATAGTCTTCCGTCGTGATGATAGACGACAGCTTCTCCAACGCATACTTGGAGTCGTCGCGGAGAAGGGAAGGAGGTCTCTCTTGCTTACCGTCTGGGGCCGTCATCAATCCTTTTCCCGTCCCCTGCTTAGCTGGGGTGACGATCTTGTTACCCTCAGCCATTAAACCAACCACAGGTTCAAGAGAGACCTTTGGTTGCTTAAATGGACGGTCGGATTTTGATGTCGGTTTCCTCTTCGGGGCTGAAGCCGACACCTTAGGTACCACCTCGCCGGATTCCCTCTTCTTGACGGCTTGAGACTCAATTAAAGCTCTCCTTTTTGCGTCTTCCATCTCTGCAAATAATGACGGATGAAATTAAAACTAAGTAAAGTCAGTTAAATGGCAAAGTAAAGTCGACAGGCTTACGTCTATGAACTCACTCGTCGTATCTAATTGCCTCTTGGGTGGGCTCAGGACCGTCGCAGTACCAATGTATGGTCTTCGGGTTCACCAACTTAGCCCAAGTCCTTTCCTCCGGCGTAGTTTTTCTGCAAATCTTTTCAAGGAAACTAAATTCCTCAAGGCTAACTTGTGGGCGCCGTCTACCTGCAGAGAAAGGCGATTAAGATATACACATAAAAATGGACGGATACAAAAAGCATTACAAAATTAAGACGGGTGCATACACGATTGATTTATCACTGCCCAGGTTGTGTCGACGGGCATGTACTCCGTCTCCCCTGGACGGCTCATCCATCTGTCACCCTCCAGGAAGAAGTAGCGACTCTTCCAGTCTCTATTTGAGTCTGGGGTCTCAAAGATCACCTTCAACAAGGGGCTCCGACTAGCAAAACTATACATCCCCCTTGATCTAGAAATCTCGTCTGGACGGTAACAGTGAAGAAATTCACGGACCGTCAGTCTCCTTTCCCCATCCGACATTGCACCGTAGAGAATCTCCATGGCTATGAAGACCCTCCAAGCGTTAGGGGATATCTGGGTGACGGACAACCCCAGATAGTGCAAGAGTTCCCTATGAAGTGTAGAAAGTGGGAATCGAAGTCCAGCCTTCAACGCCTGCTCGTACACTCCGACACCGTCTACCCCTTCATAGTAACACTTCTCCGACACATATGGTAGACGGATGGAAACGTAGTTCGGGATTTGGAAGTTGGTTCTGAAGGTGCTGAAATGTTTCTCCCTGATGACGGATGTAAACCTATGCACCGTCCACTCTGGCAACATGATGAACTTCCGTAGTCCATCAGCACCTACAACGGACTCCAGTGCTTGATCCCCGTCGTCATCAGAACCCTCTATTTCAACTATCTCCACATCCTCATTTGTTGAGGATGAAGAAGAGGCAGACGGACTCCTATCTTCGCCGGGGCTCTCTTGGTCTTTATGACCGGATGGGTATACATCCTCGTATTTCGTCCCATCACGAACCACCGACTGGTTACTTGACACACTAGACATTTCCTACAATTGACGATGAAACCTAAGACCGACGGGTTTGAAAGTATTGACGGGTATGGAAAGCCTAACAACAATGCATGGACGGAAATGTAACTTGATTATAGTATTAGAAGTACTTACCACACTTAGCAGAGGAGAAGTGACGGTTGGTGTAATCAGCAGATGCTCGTCCTCGACGGATTGCTCTGACAAGGTTGACGGCTTCGCTCTGACAAACGATTTCTGATTGAAAATTGAAAAAATGAGAGAGTGAGGCGCCTTATATATATAGGAGATGCACGGAAGACGAAGCGACGCTTCGATCCTATACAACGGCCATTCAGAGATTGACACGTGGCATGCTTAATAAATGCTGACAACCTGTCAGTACGCACCAACAGATTTGTACCCATCATGTAACCGTCAACTTGATGAATCTTCCTCTGACGGGTTTATCCATCTGGAACCGTCATCCTATCTTGCATAAATTCGTCAACCAGTTGTGACTAAATTTGAAACCTTCTTTTGTCCCGCGGATTTAATTCCGTCATAAAATACCCGTCATACCCATACGTTAGGATCGTCACCCCATTGATCCTTTGACCTAAAAGGTGACGGACCATTGGGGTGAAGGGGGCAACTGAAGATGGTAAAATATAGAGCCTGACGGGCCTACCTTAATGGGCCTGACGGATTGGAACTTCTGGGCCTGTATAAAGATGATCCCCTGCATTTTGAAGGCCCATTGCTGTCAGACGTAGTAAGGGCCCATGATCCGAAGTCCATATCGCCTAGAAAAGCCCTAAGATCCAAAAGTGGAAATCCTTGCTCACCACGCTCAGAGGAATTTGTATTAGAGTCCCACATGGAAAAGATTTGGAAACCAAGAAGAAAAGTCAACCCTCTATCACTATAAAAGGCCTAACACCCTCAGAAACCGAGGTACGCTTTAATTGACCCTCTCTAACGCTCTAAGTAAAACAGAAGAATTCTAACTTGACCGTCGGAGAGCTTTTGGCCGGCACCACACCGGTGCTCTCTGAAGGACTTCTTTCGATTGCTTCTGTCGTGCAGGTTCGCTTCGAGTCGTGAGTACGGTGTGACCCATTGGTGACAATTTTCGACGTCATCAATTATCAAAATCAAGTACTGCATTAAAAAAAGAAAAAGAAAAAAAAAGATGATCTTTTGCTTTTGTACATTGAAAATAAGATTATTGCAAAATTTAATACATTCATATATAATTTCGGGATTTAAAAGAACACTAGTTCCATTCAAGCTTATTTTATATATCATCATTTTATTCAATTAAGTGAATTTTGTAAGTGCTTAAAATTTAATATTTAGGGGAGATATCGTCAATTTAAAAAAAAAAAAAAATTTATAGAGATAGTAATTTTGAACAAAGGGTAATGATTTTAATTACACAATTATTTAAATTATACTTAATTGAATGTTAAGTAAAACCCATAAAGAGTATAAATATAATTTTATAAGTGTAATTAAAAAATTTTGATTGGAATATTACTCCATTCTATTATCGTATCATGTTATACCAAAATGTAAAATAAATACTTGATTATTTTCATGTATTATCACCAAATACATGTATAAAAAAAAGTTATTCAATTATAGATTATTGTAAAATAATACTTATACCTTTTTTTTCCACAAAAAAAAAAAAAAATCGTCACGCCCTGAATTTTGAAAGTGATGGTAGAAAAGAAAACAAATCCTTGAAGCTGATTCGTTTATGCCAAGCTTAATAGAAAATTAGCAAACCCGGTCTCAAGTGGAAGTGGGAATCATCTAATTCTAATTTCTAACTAGGTTTTTTTTTTTTTTTTTTTTTTTTGGGGCCAAGCAGAACCCATTTCCAGAGATTGCATAGAAAACTTTGTAATGTGAACCAATCATAATATAAAATTATATACAAAGCTACCCCACACTGAAACTAACAAGAAGAGGGAGTGCCTTTTACGACCTATGAATTATGATGCTGAATATTCCTCCTTTGTGAGCAAGGAGTAAACTAATAAAGAGTGATGAAATTGAATGTTGATAGAGAAATGCGGAAACTTTGGCAACAAGAATGCGTAGAGAGACTTACTAATGGGGGAGAATTGAACATTGTTGTTTGATTCTTTGGCATGGAGTATTTCCTAAAAGACCATCACTGGCCAAGACTTCTTTGTGTGCAT
Source organism: Quercus robur (assembly GCF_932294415.1). NCBI lineage: Eukaryota > Viridiplantae > Streptophyta > Magnoliopsida > Fagales > Fagaceae > Quercus > Quercus robur. The sequence continues at coordinate 29,159,231 of NC_065536.1, read as the reverse complement.
AGAAGATTCTAGACAAACACGATTACACCTCTACTTCTTTCCAATGTGTTAGTAAAATATAGGGATAAAATGGAAATAAAAATGAGTCTCTAGACTATTTAAAACAATTTTTTTTTTTTTAAAAGAATAAACTATTGGAAAGCTCATGTAAGATGAAGTTGGAGGGTAGGACCAATATGTGGACCAATAATATGAGAAATCAGCTTTAACTTGTTCCGTAAGTGTGAAGAGCATACAACCTGTTTGGTTAGTGGAACCCATCAACACATCCATACAATTTTTTGTTTAATCCTTCTAGTCAGATTGTCCAATAGCAGTCCAAACTAGACATACTATATATATCCAGTTAATTGTTTCCCTATCTTTGTAAAGCAAATCCTCTAATGGCCTTTTTAGCCAAATCACAATTCACTAAATCTTTAGAGCATCTTCAAAGAGGCTTTTTCCAACCAATTTTTCATCCAAATTTAGAGAATGAACCTACCCAGGAAAAAAAAAAATAAAAATTGAAGAGATGGCTAGAGATGCTCTTATGGTGGATATATATATATATATATATATATATGCCTGTGGATCCACAACATCTTTGTAAGTTTCATGTGTTTTGGTATTGTTAAATCATGCCAAATTATGTTATTTTATTGAGTTTTGATGTGTCTTAAAGTTGTAATTGAAAATCAAGTTAAAAACACAAAGTTTGCTTAAGAAAAGTGCATTTTTAGCATGTATCTTGATAGTTGGCTTGATATATCTTAATATCTATCTTGATACCTCTCAATCTATCGAGATTACCTTATGCCTTGTTGATAGCTAACTTGATACCTCTCGATCTTTTGAGTTTTGTGTTTCAACAAAAATCAGCAACGTGAAAAAGTTCATAACTTGTGCGTTTGAAGCTGAAATTGAGATCCATTTGAACCAGTATTTAAAGGACATTATAAACCATCTATTAGAAGGTTTTTTAGAGAGAGAGAGAGAGAGAGAGAGAGAGAGAGAGAGAGACTCTGTTTGTGTGGCTAGAGTTTTTGTAACCAAGTTCTCTCAATTTCAACATACTGAAGAGTTTCAAAGTAAATCTGAAGTTCGTTTGATGTAGAAGCTGAAGCCTACAAACTTGTTGCTGTGAAGAAAACCTTCAAGACATTTTGGGAGCCATTTGAAGGTTTTTGTTGTGATTGCAGGTGCATCATCTGTCAAGGTGTTCATATATCGAAAATTTCAAAGGTTCTAATGCGATAGAAGGTTTCTAATGTAAGTTTATCTATTGGGATTTGTAGAGTTTTGGAATAAAGGTTTTTTTTTTTTTTTACCATATCTTAAACTTTTCTTTCGTATAGTAGATTGCCTTTTGGGAAGATTTCCCCCTAAGTTTTTTTATTGTGAAATTAGTTTGATTCATTAGTTTTCCTAAGTCATTTTTTCTTTTGTGTGTGTGTGTGTGTGTGTTTTTTTTTTTTTTTTTTTTAATTAATTTTTTATGTATCTCCTCAAAATGTTTATCTCCAACAACTGTTTTCTAATTTTTAAATGGGAAAAAGTTGTTTTTACAGTCGTTGCTCTTTAGGGGGGGGGGGGGGGGAGTTTTATTTGTTTGCATTCCATGTATGTGTTGTCCCCTTAGTTTCCATAGTATCTTGTTGTCATTCTATTCATGTTTGTTTATGGATTCTTTATGCCCCTTTGATCATCTTTATGTTTCCCTTGTGAAACTTTATAGCTTTTTGTGCCCCATATTAATCATGACAAAAAGGGGGAGAAAATGTGGTTTTCAGAGATTCTACATGTTAAGAGGAGTAATACATGTTTGTGTAAGGAGGAAATGTGTTTTATTTTCTTAAGAGGAGAGTAATATGTACTTTGGGGTTATGTGCCCATTGTTTTTATTGGTATACAGTATTCATAATCTTGAGCTTTACTTATTTATTATCTATAATTGTTTTCCACATAGTATGCATAATGTGTTTGTTAAATGCTTTCAGGAAGACAAGTATGGAGCCAATCAAGACATTCAATTTTAGTTTATGCAATGATTTCTTGGGACTGGTTTTTTTCTTTAGATTAGGCTAGTTTATTTGAATATGGGTTCATTCTTTGTAATCTATTTATTATTGTATTGAACTTAATTTTGTACTTGAGATTTTGTCATGGATTGACAAAGGGAGAGATTGTTAGGTTTATGTGTTTTGGTATTGTCAAGCCATGACAAATTATATTCTTTTATTGAGTTTTGATGTGTTTTAAAGTTGAAATTCAAGGTTAGGTTGAAGAAACAAAGACTGCTCAAGAAAAATGCATTTTCAACATGTACCTCATAGCTAGCTCAATAACTCTCATTAGCTATCTCAATACCTCCTTAATACCTCTCGATCTATCAAGATTACCTTTTGCCTCCTCTATAGCTAGCTTGATATCTATTGATCTATTGAGCTTCGCATTTCAACAAAAATCGGTAACGCGTAAAAGCCCATAAATTTTCTATTTGAAGTTTAAATTGAAATTTGTTTGAATTAGTATTTAAAGGACATTATAAGCCATCTATTAGAAATATTTTTAGAGAGAGAGAAACACATCATTTGAGCATCTATGCTTTTGAACCAAATTCTCTCAAATTAATCATACAAAAAAGTTTCAAATTAAATTTGAAGTTCATTTGATGAAGAAGCTAAAGGCATAGCAGCCATCACAGACTTGTTGCTGTAAAGAAAACTTTCAAGAAGTTTTTGAAGTCATTTGAAGGTTCTTGTTATGATTGCAAGTGCACCATCTGTCAAGGGGTTCATATATTGAAGAGTTTAGAGGTTCTAATGCGGTAGAAGATTATTACTGTAAGTTCATCTACTAGGATTATAGAGTTTAGGGACAAAGGATTTGTACTAGATATTAAACTTCTCTTTACTATAGTGGATTGATTTTTTTGGAAGGTCCCCCTAGGTTTTTTATTGTGAAATTAGTTTATTTCATTAGTTTTCCTAGGTCATCATATCTTGTGTTATTTACTATTCCATTGTGTATGATATTGATGTTTGCTTGTTTAACCAAGAACTATTCATAATATATCTAATTAACAACTTGGCTTTAAAATTGGTTAATTCTATGAAATTGGGGTCTAAATTTCCCAATAATCTTCATCATATCAAATATATATATATATAAGCAGAGACTTCATGCAAGAGAGCATGAGGTTTTGCAAAGTGGCGCCTTTCTCTAATAACTTCGCCATCCTTTTTTTATTTTATTTTATTTTTTAGTTACATCCTATTGATTAACACTATTCTTCTCTCTCTCTCTCTCTTCCACTTCCCCCATCAATTCAATTGGCTATTTAGAATTTCAAACCCTTCAATTGCCTGCCCCATTCGATTTCCTTCTCTTTTCTTCTTTACACATTTATATCTTAGCATACTTCTAGCCTAGACTAAATCACTATTATAAATGCTCACAATTTTCATAGTGACTCTTTATCAGTTATATATGCTTTCAGCTGTTAAGTAGAAAATACATCAAAGGATTGTCCATCTCAAAGAGGATGCAAAAGCTTGGTGTATCAGATTTACGAGCATGGAAGTCTGAGCACGTCAAGCTCAAGTTAACAAGGCTGCACACTGGATAACTAACAAGGCTGCAATGTTTCTAGATAGTCCTTCCATTTAGTTTAAGGATGTGTCTAATTGTATTGCTAATATTGCGGAAGCTCAGTCTAAAGGCCATCTATAATTCTCTCTTTTATTTAATGTAATGAATATTTGTCTTCTTCTCAAATTATAAAATAAATGACTAAATCACAGTTACAGTATGCCCTCTTACCATCAGTTATTTTTTCTTTTTAAGTTTTATTTTTATTTTTTTCCTTTCTAAATTTTTTAATTTTTCAATACAATTTCTAGCTTTGCATGATTAATCACAAGCAATGACAAGGGCAATGGCAAGGAATCCAAGCATATCCAATTGTTCTCTCTCTTTTGTAAAAATCACCAATGTATTAGCATAATTGAAATTTCCCTTTAATGCCGATTTTTCCTTTTATTTCTTTCATTTTTACGTTATTCTTCAACTATTCCATGTCAATGTTGATAGTTTGTGACTAATATATTTTTTGGTGGGTTGGTTATGATTTGGTTTGCTAGTGATGAGAAAAGGGTGTTTGGGATTTATAAATCTCTACAAGTTTCAAATTTTCAATTGCTAGGCATACATCTTATATTTTTATGATAACCAATTGTAAACATTGTGGGTAATGGGTTGGATTGTAATGAATAAATATATATTCTTTGTAAATTGTAATTAATAAACATAATGGATGGTGGTACTTCTTTTCTTTTATTTTTATTTTTATTATTTTTTTTTTTTTTGAGAATTTTCTTTTCTTTTCTTTTATGCTGATGACTATAATTTCTCAATGGTAAATGTATTTATCTCCGTCTCCTTCTTACACTATATAACAAAAGATACCTAGTTTTGGATTTGAAAATATGACTAGAGACTATGGTTTGGTTTGAATTTAGTTTTACTAACAAACTTCGTTGACCCAAGACTATAGTGACTAAGAATAATAGTATTGATTAACCCAATGAATTATAAAATAATTTTTTACAAAATTTTTGAAAATGCACTATGCATTGCACGGAATATCAGCTAGTTTTTTAAAAGGTGAATCCTCGGATGCTACTAGTTCATATACACAATCTCATTGGTGAACTTATATAAACCTATAACTTATATAAATTTTGTTAAACTTATAAAATAATTAAATTGTAACATTTTCAATCCATGTAGTAATCATTTTGTGGTCTATAATTTAATAGTTTAACTTGAAAATATATCAATTTATAAATTTATTATATAATTACTTCCAAATTTTATGCTTATATATAATTTTATATGTGGCAAACTCTAACTAATCTGGTGAGAATTTATAACCAGCACTAAAATTTGGAATTAAGGTTTATTGTTGTTGTTGTATACACAATTATATATATATATATATATATATATTTATATAAAATTTACGACATAAATAATATAAAAGTCCTAACATTTTTTAAAGGTAACAATAATTTTTGTACTTTTTTTTTCTATCATTTTTTTTTTCTTTTTATAACTTTTAATTTCTTAAAACATTGATACACAGATATATATATATATATATATATATATATATTTACATTTTGTCAATAAAACTTATTATTTTTATTTTTATGGAAATATTAGCAACTTCATTTAAAACAAAGGTCTTATTAGAGCATTTACATCTGCCTCAATAAGAATTTTAGCTAAACTAACCAAAAAACTCAGTCTATGCTATTTAACAAACAACCACATACATCAATCTCAATATTTATTTCTCTACTTTATTTAAATATTATTTTTTGTCTCCAAAAATAAATAAATAAATATTTTTATTCTCTCCCCCATACAACACTACCTTCTCCTTCTTAGACGCACCACTACCATAACCAGACACAAACCCACCTTCTCCTTCACAAACACAAACTACAACAACCCAGATCTAAGAGGTACGGCCTGAGAAAAAGGAGGAAAAAGAAGCTGATATATGAGATTTTTGTGGGTCTTTAGCTATATTTTTAGCATCCGGCTAGAACTAGCCTGATGTGGATGCTCTTATAATTAGGAGCAACGCACTACCAAACCAAAAGTTTGGACTAAATAGTGGCAGCTCTACATGCAAGTTGGTGGTCAGAGGACTTGAGAAAGGTGTATATATATATATATACTTGCCAAAAAAAAATATTATATGCTAAATTAATCTATTGTGACTATCATAATAAAAATTTTGAACACCCTGACATGAGAATTACAAAAATTTAGGTTCAACAAAAATAAGAGTAGTGTTATTATATTCACAATATTTTCACAATAATTTAACAACAAATATAATGTAGTAAGATGTATTGATTCTAATTTGGGCCAAATACTAATATTATTTTTTACCCATCAATAATAGTTTTTAACATAAAATTTATTGTAAAAATATTATGAACTTAGCATTACTCTAAAATTAATTCTGCTTCTAAACATAATTCTTAATGCTTTTTTTTAAAGCTTAAATAACAATAATAAATATTTGCTCAAATAACAACAAACATAAATCAAACAAAACTAAGACAGGACAAAACAGCAAGAAGTGAAAAAATTATTTAACAAAAAGCCTATTATGAAACAAAAAGATAAAATTTGTAGTTTGTTAAACTTATTCAATAAAAATAACTTATAATTTTATTTTTCTTTAAAAAATAATACCAATAAAAATATTTTAAATTACCGTGGTAATAAAAGTTCTTAGAGTAGCCGCTGGGGACTAAAGCACTACTTGTCTTTTAGTTTAGGCTTAATAGCAAAAGTTTGGGCTTTCTATGAAATTTTACATTTGCACAGTACAATAGCAGCAATACACGTAGGACTAGAGCCTGTCCATCCATACCACCTCGTTATCAACCATCCGGGCATGATGAGCAACATAGAGACATAAAAAAATAATCAATAAATCTCAATCGGAAAATAATCAATAAAAAAAGAAAATCGGAATTGACGAATAAATTTATTAAAAAAAAAAGCAAAAAGGAAATAAAATGTGAAATATACTAATGTGTTTAGATACCGCTTATTTTATTAAAAATATAAAATTAAAAACTGAAAAATAATAAAAATTAATTTCTAAATTACTGTTTACTAGTTCATTTGTCTATTTATATTGTTCATGAGACAGTGTAAATGATAAAAAAAAAAAAATGTAGTTATTTTTTTTTTGAGAAACAAAAAAAAAAAAAAAAAAGTTATTGTTTACTTATTTCAATTTTCTTTTTCTGATAGGGAACATTTCAACTAGACTTGTCCAACAGGCAAATCTGACGCATCCCACAAGGACCATGCATTGATTTGAGTAGTCCGACATCTTGACTTGTCCAAGACCTGCACGGACGAATAAGTGAGAACACCATTTCTCAAGATGATATAAGCGCTCTATGCCACGCTTACCCACGCGAGGAAACTATTCCACATTATGTCAGAAGGTCCTCTACACTTCCGTACCCACTAAGGATATGTTTCGGTGAAAAAAAAGAAAAAGTAAAAAAATAGAAAATAAAAAGAGAATAGAAAAATAAAATGAAACACGAAAAAAAAGAACAACAGAATGAAGTATAGAAAAAAATAAAAATCAAAGTAGGAAATGAAATATATTATTAAAAAAAAAAGTAACGTTTGAGCAGAAAATGACCAAAAAAAAAAAATAAACACCAAAGACAAAAACCCAGTTTGCTTAAAAAAAAAAAAAAACAGAAGAGAAAACAAAATCCAGTTAACGTTAAGCAACAGCTCAGCTGCACAAGGGTGCTTTTGTCAATTTTTGTTCTCTTCACAAATTCACAATCACTACTCACGTCCCAGTGGTCAACCAAAAAAAAAGTTACAAACACAGGTCCACACAAAAAGTCACAATTACACGATACAAAATCACAAACTACGGTCCACCCAACAATCACAGTCACAGTCCATAAAAAGTCACAAACACAACACACCACAGTTCATAAAAAACGCAGAGGGTAGAGGGCAGAGGGCAGAGGGCCAGAGGCAGAGCAATATAGCAAAGACAAAAAAACACAAATATGAATTTGAGAGAGGAGAGAAATTTCTCAGATTTACCATGCCTTAGCCGATTCAACTCGTGTGAACATCAGCAGATGTAGACCAAAGATCTGAGCAGCAGCAGCAACACTGAATCTGATTTGAGGAAAAAGAACAGCAGCAGGCTAGCAGTGATGGAGGCGTTGAGGTCGAGTGGAGGAAGAGTGAGGTTAGGATAAAAATTTGAAAATTGTAATTTAAGTTTTCAGTTCATATTTATTTTTTATTTTGTAGTTTATTTTAGTTTGTCCAAAGGATATTGATGTTATACTTTATACAATTTAATTCGTTTAAACTAAAAGATTTTTCTATTATTCTTTAGTTAAAGAGGCATGGATTTTATTTTATTTATTCATTTTTTATTATAGGTCAATATCTAAATATTTCAGTATACCGGTTTTTTTTTTTTTTTTAAATTTTTTAATTTTTTTTTATTTGGGGGCTATCAGGACCAAAATTTAAAATTTCGACTTTTTATATATATATATATATATATATATATATATATACTAGCTCTTCATTATAAGAATAGCTATTTCTCGTCTAGGTTTGACCTCAATGAGAAAATAAAATGATGAACTAACAATATGTCCTCATAGACTACAACATCACAACGGACATGAATTTTGCTGTTGCTGAAAAATGGAAGGATTAGTTTATTTTAGTCACAAATTACAAGGTACCTTAAGAAAAAAGACAATGTACCCTTCCAATTTTTTCAAGGTTATTATGGTTTAGTCAGACACTTGCTCTTCCGAATATTCATACATGTTAATGTGGAATAGACAGCAGCCACATGTTCTTAAAACAATGAGTAAGGTATCTAGTTCTTGATTATCTGATATCATGTGCCAAGATATTCTCAAGGAGAAATGGACCTGAATGCACCACTAGATGTTGAAGAATAAGAAAATATGACAAGAAACTATGCATATATTTTCCAACAGGAATTGAAACATAATTTATAGCCCCAATCATCTGCCTGGAGCATTTTACATGTAGTTTATCAACAACCATGTACCAATAACAATAAGCAAGAATAAATAGTAATTAAACAAGCAAATTTCTTAAATACATACTTAGGATCTCATACTAAACTTCTCAATCCAAGATCAATTCATGACTCAACTAACGCTCCAATCCCAACATGTCTCAAGCTATTCTGTTAATCAGTTGATCCTTCTTGATCTGAATAAGCTTGTCAAAGACACACCATGGAAAACTGAGGAAATGAGCTCTATCCATTCCCTCATTGCAGCAACCCCAATAGCTATAGTGATATGTCACATGGTACCAAGCCGATGCTTTTGCTTTTGCTTTTGCTTTGACAATATCAGTTTCAGAATCTGACTCACTTCCCTTGAGGAACCAGCTCCTAGCTTCCTTTCTTAGTGCCATTACAGAATAATTAATTTGTTCCAAATCCCTCCTCTTATCAAAGGATTTTGAAATTGTCAATATGTTTCCACTAAGTATTTCAGCTTCAGTTTCAATCCCATAGTAATCCATCAAACTCCCCAGCTTGTGATCATACTCCCTTTTGTAATAGAAAGCATCACTGATGTAGTCCTCGAAGCCGTCTACTTCCATGTCAGGATCATAACACCGCTTTGCTACTTCTGAGGTGAAGGGTGTCACAGGGCTTGTGTGCGATGCAAGGTCTTTCACCTCTCGAAAAAGCTTTCCAATCACACGTTCTGATTTGTAGGTGCGTTTATCAGGCTTTTCCATGAAATCTGGATATACCTTAGCACGCAGATAATAGGGTATTTCGGCAACAATACCACTTTTAGGGAAGTCAACCGCAATTGAGTGTAGATTTGCAAGCTTAATACATTTAGGACTCATTGCCCTACGGGGCTCACTGTCTGCAAAGACAATGTGGGCATTATCGATGATTCCTAGACGGTCGTTGAGTATGTAGTCGACGAAATACTCTTCAACTTCCTGTAGCACAAAGGTGACATGCTTTGTTATGTAAGGTATAGAAGGATGTTGTTGCAGATGGGATGGAAAATATGAGGAATCAATGCAATCTTTAAATGCATTAGTGTGGAACGTGTGTTGCATTACTACCTTTTATTTATTTATTTGAGAAAGTGTTGCATTACTACCTAGTAGAGATAATCAGTACCATTAAGTATGACTCACTCCAGCCTAGATTTCTCTATCACTCAAAATGTTAGGAATAACAAATGGACTGCCCATAAGGTCTGGGATTTCTAGATTTGATCAAAATAAGGAAATTCATGCTTAGAATTTCCAGATTCCAAACTAATTCCAGGATAGCAAGACAGCCTTTAACAAAATTAAACATATTTGTTGCAGACTTTTCTCAATGATCCTAAATATCCAAAAAAGAGTGTTTCGATCAAGCATATGTGATATGTGCCTAGCTTATTCTTTTGTGCTCATTAATATTATTAATGAACACAATGCATTGGCGAATAATATAACACGAATAGAAAAGATAATTGTTTAGAGTATGGAAACAATACTTTTCCCTCTTGACATAAAAAAAGTTCGGAAACAATTTCGTAAATGACTACTCATTAGATGCACAAGAATATACACAGCCATATATAAACTAAATGCTCAATTGTCTTTAACATATAAAAACCCAAGATCGCAGAGGTTAGATGATGGAAACAAGGTGTATTCTCATCAGGTGGTACAAGCAAATGAATAGACATTTGTTCAGAAAGAGCTATTATACCCTTCTTTTATAGTGCAGTTTTATGCATATATTAATTGCAGAGGCAAATTAAAATGTGGTGTGCACAAAATATGCATGGCTTGTTACTACATATAAAGTGAAATTACCTCTATTGTAACATCATGATCAAGTGGCTTAGTTTTTGCTCCGATATACTCCATTGGTTGAATTTGTCGGGGAGGAATAAGATCAGGGTCCCAACAGACGAAGTACAAATCTCCATCCAAGTCACTCCCAGAACATTCATTTGGATGAGGTCTAATACAATTGTTCAACTGAAGTTAGTAAATTATTTATTTATTTAATTAGGTGGTGTCTTGCCAAGGCAAGAGAACAAATAAAGACAAATAACACAACATTCCAGTATGCAAGTACAATATAAAATTATTTGATGAGAATGCCTAAAAGGTTAGATTTTTTCTATCCTAGAAGTGGTGAAAAAGGACATTGTATACAAACTTAATATAAAATAAGGTAAGATAACAACATATTATATATGGACATACAAATAGACAAGCTACCATCATGGTAATTTACCTAGTGGAGGAGAATATGTTGCATATCATTTAAGTAAGATACATATTATATCTATGCATGCAACATAGAAGTATAAATGGCTCATTATATATCCTACATATTCATGTATATGTAAGTAAGTAAAGGTATACATAAATGTGTATAAACTGATGCTGGTATAGGATTATGTATAAACTCTAAATGTGTGTGAATCTCTCTGTGCAAATATTATAGGATTTCATGCCTTAGAATTAT